>NC_047507.1:25082643-25159647 GCF_902827115.2 Pseudochaenichthys georgianus | reverse complement strand
AGATAGCATCGAGAGCGAGAGAGAGAGAGACGATGAGATAGCTCTACAGAGAGCTCTCGATCTCTCTCTCTCTCTCTCTCTCTCTCTCTCTCTCTCTCTCTCTCTCTCTCTCTCTCTCTCTCTCCATCCTTGCGATGAGTCAGAGACTCAATCCAAGCCATTTTCTGTCCCTGCAGAAGCTACACATCACAGTGAGAGAGGGGAGAGGGGAGTAAATCCGGGGGTCTGCTGCACAGGACGGCACATTATGGCTGGGACAAGATTTCAGTGAATCAAAGGGTAATAAATAGCAGCTGGTATCACAGCGTGGCGTCTGAATGTAAGGGACGTCCAGTCATATTCCTTCTTTCATCAAAATATATTATTCTTAATTTTCTGTTAAACCTGGTTATGGAGAGTTTTGAAAAATATGATCATTCCGTGTATGAATTGATTAAGTCGGATACAGTTTGTTTGAATCCTTTAATTATAACTTGGTGTAAGGCCGAGAAAGTACAATCAGGAAACCCACTGCTAGGTTTATAAGCTGTGCTGGGTTTATGAGAGTTCAACTGAATGTACTCTATTAAGGGGTCGAAATATAGTTTAAATATAGAAATATAGTTTAAATATAGAAATATAGAGTGTTTGAGCTGAACAAAACAAAACAAAGAAAAGAAACAACTTTTCATATTTAAGCCGGTTCCAATGAACGAACGTCGGGCCTTTGTGCTGATAAATGACTTTGAGTGTGTTGATGTGCTGTATTCTCAACATGAGACCATTTGCTCTGGAGTTTCTTTCTCTGTGGTTGAAGGCACTTGTTGTTGTATGTCACTTTTGATAAAAGCGTCTGCTAAATGTAATGTATGCATTTCTTGTCAAATGATTTAATATATTTGCTTTAGCGTAGGGAGGAGGATTGGATAGATGGGTCAAACAAACACAGAACTTTAACCAGCTTAATATTAAACATGTTTAACAGTGCGATGGTAACGTCAACGACAGAATCATTTATGTTATGCCATCAGCTGGTTAGCTTAGCATCAAGTTTGAAAACAGGGCAAAACCGCTAGCGTGGCTGTCCAAGAGGTACAACATCTGCCTATAGTACCTCCAAAGCTCACGAGTTACAACATGTCACCTTGTTTGTTTGTTTGTTTCTTACAATGAACAAAGTGTATAAGCAAAGCTATTGTGGTTTTTTGGGCGGGTTATGTGCCAAATTAGTTTTTGTCTGGAACTAAGGACTTTCTTATATTTTTGTTAGGAAAAAATAACTTAAATAAGCAATCGATAATATAACATATGGTATATATTTATTTTACTCATAGTGTATATAATTGCAGTGTTTCCCATACATTGATTCATTTGCGGCGGGCCGTCACAATTAAATATCGGCCGTCACAAATAGACCTAAAAAAAACAACGTTATATTTAATTACATTTTTTTTTTACATTTTAATTTAATTAATTGTTTTGGTGCGGTGCCCCCACAAATAGAATCTGTCTACAAAGTTTATAATCATTTTCAATTATTTAAAAACCACATGTATTTGTCAACCAGGTCCGAATCTGTTAAGTCAAAGCAGCTACAGTCATAAATGTTAAATATGTAATTCATGCATCATCACGTATGTAACCAACATATTACAGCTCGACAGCATGTCTTGATATTTAAATAGTTATTTAGAGGTCCATTTTAAAGCACTCAATTAAAAAATATATAATTGATCAAATATATTAAAATATATAAAAAAAAGGAAAGGTTGGTAGACTTATATTTACAGATGATCATGTTTTTATTTATGTCAATTATGCAAGAAACCACTTATTTTTAGAGTCTCAGTAGTGATTTACAGTCAGGGAGAGTAGCCAGAATCTTTCAAGACAAAGTTGACAACGTTCTCTCAATATGGATGAGACCGACACACCTGGTTTGTCAGGCCTTTCTTTCTGAGGCAAAACAAACGCTTTGGCCTCCGTCCTGTTAGCGGACACAGTCACGTTTGTTTGGACTTTATACGTGAATCGTCAGCAGCAGACCGAACACAACAGATCCACATGTAATCAAGGACGACAACAACATCCTTGCAAACAAAGTGTGTGACCATATAAGGTGTCAGGAAGAGCTGATCAAAAACAACAAACACATGATACTGTAGGAGCATGACGAGGCAGAAACGGCTTCACTGAACTACTTCTCCTCAGACAAAAAAGCATCACCGCCCGTCAACTTCATCTTCCCTTTTTTATTCTACCATGAAACTAATCGCATGACAAAATGTGTGTTGGTTTTGAAAAAGGGAGAAACGGGGGTGTATTGTGTGGCCTCGAGTTTTCCCAGCGCTGATCCAGGTTCGACATTTTCATTTAATACTAACAACCTTCATCAATAATGCTGAAGTTGTCTCTCTCCTAACACACTCGCTCATTCTTTCTCCTTCTGCAGCCTGCCTGGGTTAAAAATAGCTCTCCCCTCTCTCTTTCTCTGCTTCTCCGTTTACATAAGCACACAGAGGGGGGAGGGGAGCACTTCCGGTCTGGCCACCCAGCCCAGCATCTGATCCATAACACTGGGGCTGCTGGGGGGGAGGAGGGGAGAGACGAGACGAGGAGAGACGAGGAGTGGAGAGGAGAGGAGAGATGAGGAGAGACGAGGAGAGACGAGGAGAGACAAGGAGAGGAGTGGAGAGCAGAGACGAGGAGAAGGAAAGACGAGGAGAAGAGAGGAGAGGAGAGATCCCGCAATGCAGGGAAGCCCTCTTTTTCCATCCATCTCTTCAAACCTCTTTTTAAATTGTTCCGTCTCTCCTTTGGTTCGCAACTCTCTCCATCCACAATCACATTTATAACCAGGAAGCTTTGTCACGATCATCTGACCTCCACCGTGTCTCCCTACACCCCCCCTCCACATGTACCTGCATAAAGTAACCCACATATAGGCCACACAACACCTGTGGCAATGCATGCAGTTTAAGTGACAAGGACACGAGTACAGTCCCAGTTAAGGTGCAAAATGTACTTTATTGCCAACCAGCCAAATTGATAATGTATGTTCAAATTTCCCCGACCATTTAATAGATAACCAATTTTTTTTACATTTTAACCATTTATTCAACATTTGGCTAATGCCCTGCCTGAGCCATGCTTCCATTTTCTGCTACTTTATATTACAAATACTGCTACATTTCAGAGGGGAGTAATGTACTTTGTATTCTACTACATTTATTTTTTAGCTGGCATTGTTTGTTTTCAGATTAAGATTTTACATAAAAAAAAACACACGATTAATTACACAACATGCAAGGGGTACACTGTACCATGCAATAGCTTATTAAAAGGTAGGTTGAAGTTCAAACACAAAAACAACAATAACATTCAAAGTTGACAACCATCATATGAAAACACCAACCTCCGATTTCAGCCGCTTGGCTTTTCACCTCATAATTTAGGTATTTTGGGAGCATTTTCATAGTTTCGCTGTCGGGATACGTGCATCACCACACCCCTTTAGAGAGGGTTAAAAGTGACGATTGAGAGGAATAATTGTTTGTATACATCTATTATTGTATTCTATTAAAATGTCTTAAATCATGAGTTTGGATTGTTACCTCTTACAAAGAAACATTGTCCGTTTCAGATGTCCTTAAGCAGGTTCACCAAAGAGTGAGTGTCGTGCTGAAATTCTCAGATGGTTTCATTTAAATTATTGTTGCCAGAAAAGCTAAATATCAAAGGAAATATGAAGGTCCCGAGCCAGTTGGGAACAACTGGACTACACTTCCTAACTTTACATAAAGTAGTTAAAACTAACTGCCGCTATCAGCTACCAATGTCATGTTACAAAAAAATGTATAGAACATTATTATAATATCATACTCTAATAACATGGTACTCACATTTTCCTGCAGAATATGGACTTTTAATACATTTTGCTGAAAAAATTAATGTACTTTCAAATACAGACTTTGACTTCTCACAGATAAGGGTACTTATAACGGGTCTGAGAACTTCTTCCACCACTGCATAAAGTGACATATACAAAAACACATCTACCTCAAACATGCACTGTACACAAACAAGCATGCACACAAGTGAGAGAGTGGGCGAGACTCCGCCCTCCAAGAGCTCTGGCTCCATGTGACCACTGCATGCCTTATAGCAGAGGCAGGCCTGACTGAGATCAAAAGGCGGATAAGATACCAGAAAGAAAGAAAGGAAGAGTTTGGAAACCGGGAAGGGAGAACAGGGCCAAGGGAGATTCAGAGCGCTGAAGATGTTTTGGGAAAAAATATCATATCTCAGCCTTTGTGACAAATCATTTCAATACACACAACAAAACCACATTGACAAGGGTCAGCAGGGCGAGGAGGAAATGGCTGACAGAAACCAAAGACACGCTAACCACCAGGTGTTTGGCCATACTGCTAAACAGACTGCAACCTAACTGAGAAGTCTACTTAGAGTACACTTTTGCAACTGCTCAAGCAGAATGCAACAAAGCAAAAGGGAGAGTAAACAAATCAAGAAAAGATCCTCTCTGTGTGCGCTGAAAACAAATCTGGTGTTTTGATATGGCCCTGGCTCTGTAAATGCGAAACAAAGAAGTGGATCGGACTGAGACACACGACAGCAATCCAGTCAATTAGCAACAAGAGGCGTTCATGCTCACGTACAGAACAACGGAAAGACCAAAGATGAATGAAGACAAAGGCAGTGGGAGGAGAGGGTGAATTAGGAGGCGGGTATTTGTTTGGGCGTTGAGTTCAAATATCTTTCTCCACATTAAAAAGATAAATCTGGTGATAAACTATATTTGTATTATTTTCAATAAATCCGATGAGAAGATCCTGTGTACAAATTTCGTGGCAATCCATCCAATAGTTGTGGACGTGTTGCCATCACCAGCACTACACGGTGCCTTAAATTGTGCCACATCGCACACTGTAGTTTATCCACTGAGCTGTAACGCACTAGTAAGAACAGACACACGTTTGCACTCAAAGTGACCACATACCAAAACAACCAAATGTCCCACAATGTCAGTATAAGTGTAAAGAGTCACAGAGAGAAAAATGAAGCATGTCTTTGTGTCGTCCTTCATTTATATTCATGTTTGACTGCACAGTATGTATGGAAGTAAAACAAAGGGATATAACAGGAGATATTTCAAAACAGAGACTTACTACTGAGCGCAGTCGATGAGTTGATATTCGTTAGACCTATCCCAGCAGGACCGCACACCCTCGTCAAGCCAGAGGAACTTTGCATGGTCATAAAACTCCTGGAAAGAGAAAGAGGGGTCTGGATTAACGACATACCACATCTACAAATAACTGCGAGTCAGACCCTCGGTTTAGGATCCCTGAAATAAAGATGTGAAATCATAAAAAGATCTAAAAGAAAAGAGTGACCAGAAAAAGAACCTTATAGAGCAAGTCTTTAATATTTCTCTATACCACTAGTAGAGATGTAGATGAGTGCTACTTGGCACGTCACGTAAAGTGCACAATGTTATTTCCAGAGGGTTTATTTGAAAAACAGAAAATTATTTAGAAAGGATCTAGATAATTAATAATCGTTTGATTTGTTTTTGTAAACACAAAAATGCCAAACATCATCTTGTTCAAGTTTCTCAAATGTGAAGAATTAATGCTTTTATTTGACCTAAATGACAGAAAACCGAATGTATTTGTCTTATTTACTATCAGGGGAAAACAAATATGTCACAATGGGCTGTGGAAACTGATAAAAAGGTATTTGTCAGTATTTTCTAATATGTTGAAGAGAAAAAAAGGTTAGAAGATTAATCAATAGGAAAAATAGGAAAAAGACCAATAGTGTTAAAACGTTGTGGATGATCTGACGTAACCTATCTTGGATGCAGTACATAATTAGTGACGGTAATTTAGGAAAAGGATGTGGAATAATTGGATATATGTCTCTGGCTTAAAACAGTATTTCCCGTCCGACTCTCTAAAAACGTTTGGGGACGGATGTAGGGAGGCAAAGACTCTCCCTGGATTAGTGTGTAGTTGAAGGCCGGCTCGAGGAGGAGCAGCAGATGAGCGGGCTCTGACAGAGGCAGGAAACAGAAAGGTTCAGAGAGTTCATGAAGAAATGGAGAGCTTTGTACGGACACAAGGCTCGGCTGTCACCACACAGGGGCCTATCTCCTCACTACGATCTGCAGTGGCCCACATACAACGCGCTCAGGCACAAATAAGCCATTATGTGTCATTCTCACTGTGGAGTCTTAAAAAATACTTAGTGTAACTGAGAGTAGGCAGGTTCTGCTGACCACCACAGCACTGAGGGATACAAAGGAGTTCAGGGAAGAAGATGGCTGACATTGGATCAGATATTAGTGCATGAATATTAATGATTCATTTGCATTTGGGGGGTAAAATACAAGAGGTACAAAGAGTTTGGTTTACTGACATAGCTTTCATGTTAAGGACATGCAAGCTGATCAATGGGCTTATATACAAATAAACCGTGTAGTTCCCATCTGTGTTCTTTTTGATGTCCTCATTTCCTTTTTCCTTTGAGATAAATATCAGACTCTAGACAAAAACAAAGAGTACCAATACTACAAAAGGTTTCCTGGTTAATTTAAAGACTAGAAGCTAATAAGTAGTAAATGGTTAACAGCTTTTTTCCTTAATGCAAGGCCATTTTTATATAGATTGACTAATGGAGTATGTGATTTATTGTTTCAGTTCCATTGAGAGCTGAAGTTCACACATTTTTAAAGTTATTAAAGACATTTGCTGGTTCAAGCTTTCTTGTATGAGATCAGAAAACATATAATATACATTTCGACAATTTTCCATCAGTTACTCTTTGTGTTTACCAATCATCATGTAGTCATGGTACAACTCAGAGAAGGCAAGGCAAGGCGAGGCAAGTTTATTTATATAGCACCTTTCAGCACCAGGCAATTCAAGGTGCTTTACAAAAATGAAAGACATTCAGATAAAGGCAAAAGAGAAAATAAATGTCACGATGCCTCTCATGGTGGTTGTGCAGCTCTGTGAAGGCTTTAAGAAAAGTAAATGTTCAGAGGTGTAGACCTACTTTGAGATCCTGTACTTTAAAGACAACCTGCAGAATTATGGTTTACTTTCTATGAAATGGCATTCATAGAATGAACAAATGTAGTAATCTACCAGGTGACATATTCGAGGTATCATACCACTTATATTGTATGCAAAAAGTTACACATTGCGGTGTATGTGATTTGTTCTTTTTTGTGATTTTAAATATTTCTGGGGCGAATCTCATTCTTTTCAAGTCTTTTTGACCAAGGTTATGCATTTAAAGTGCGTCCAAAACTACGCGTCTCTGTTCATACAACATCTCCTACATGTCTGTGCGTTCATGTTACTGTTGTTCTCCTTTTTTCCTGCTGCACAGTTATTTGTAGAGTGTATCCTAATAGAAATTGAGGACTTGTAAGAACAGAGGGTGTCATTAAAATGGTAAAGCCATGCAAGGCACATTTGAAAGTAAATACTAAATGAACTTGTCTACAATGACTTGTCCCAGGCTAATCCCTTTCATTATAAATATTTGAGTAGAAAAACATTTGTGTTACGTTTTTTTTGAGAATAATAACCACCAGGATTACTGATTAGAAACAAAGCTCCAAAGGAAATCAAGACTTTGGATATCCAATCCAGGCTTTGTGCTTATTTTCTCTCCCTCTCTTCCTCCTCTGCTGAAGGCAGATTCAACCAGTCCAACTGGTTTCCAGTGGGCCCTAAGGCCAGACGAGGGGGGGGAGGAGGAGAGCCTATAAAAGTGTTCTGCTGTATTCTCCTTCCTGAACAACCACTCATTCACTTCAATGGACAGAATAGAAAGCCTTCTGGGAACTTCATAAAACATTACTTTAGGCAACCAGCTATCATTGTGCACACATTTTAAATAACAACTACTGTGACCGTCCACACCCCTACATGAAAAACGATCAGATCAAAGTGTATCCTGGTTCACCGAGTCTAGTGACTGACTGACAGCCTGGAGAAAGGGTCAGCTTGAGTTAGGCCCGCATAATAAATGAGCCGTGAACCAAGTCACAAAGACAATATCAGGAGACTTTCTGTTGCTTACACACAAATACACTCTCTCTTCCCTGCAAAGTCAGCTGCTGAAAACAATTCCACGCCATGGAAACAACCAGTTTAAACACTGAGGCTATCGTGGTGGAAAAACACAGGGAGAGACGCAGTGTTCTTCCTTTAGATGTACAATTGTTTTATGACTTGAAAGAGATATCATGGTAATCAATAAAGCTACGATAAATAAAAAACCTTTGATCTTGATTTTAAATAAATCATCCGTTTGATCAATCGTGTTTCTCTGAATGCTGGTTATAGACAGAACACGTAATCTTTTATCCTTTTCGATTAATCTGCTGATTCTTTTCTCAATGACTTTGTTCATCACAATTTCATTAAGCGCAACATGAGTTATTTAATGATCCTGTTTTGTTGGACCAGTAGTCCATCAAGTCAAAACTGTTTTTTAAATGATACGAAGCAGAGAAAAGCAGAAGAACTTTTCCTATATTTCGGGACTTTCCAGCCATTGTTGCTTGACAATGACTTAACTATTTAATGAATAATCACATTTGCCACAGATTATTTTTCTGTTTATCAAAGGGTGTATAAGTGATGGTTTCATCTTAACTTTAAGGTTCCTCATACCCAGTTATGGCCTTTTTTTTACCATATTTACGTGTCTCCAAGAGGCTCAGGCGGGACCTCCTCTGAGCCTCTGTGCTCCTGGGGGACGGGTCCCTCTGGACACACGTATTATTACAGACAATCAGTGTTAATGGGAGGCGTGGATCTCTCAGGTGAGAGGCTCATTCAATCGACAGCCTCCCCAGCGTAAGCACACCTGCTAATGAGTGAATCACTGCACAAACACACGCGGCTGCCAGGGGAGGCACCTGCCGCACCCCCCGCCCGGGACCTGCTCGGCAGGCCTGATGTGATACTTTAATAGCAGCTATGACACATAGACCTAAATATTTATGAAAAACCAAACATAGAAATGAAAGCTGATTTGCATTATCAGCTTGATATCTTGCAGGGACAATATGCAGACAAATCAGGCTGCAGACAAATCACCTCTGTGTAAAGTCTTGATTCTTAACGTTGTAACTACAGGCTGCAACTCATCTATCATTTCTATTATCAAATAATGTAATTATTTAAATGAATACACTGTATGGTCTGTTTACTGTTTAAAAATGAAGTGAAAAATGCATATCACAATTTCCAAGAGCACATGAATACATATTTAAATGTCTAATTAATAGTCCAAAAACCAACACATGTAATATTTCAATATCAGTGATGAAAGCTTTGGCATTTTTTGATTTAAAAATATAAATGAAAGAATTTGTTAATTATCAAAAGTGTTTCCAAATACTGCCTCTAATACTGATGATAAGATGTAATAATGTGATATTACAACCTGTGCATGGCCATCCAGGTGACATTAGACTAACAAGGTTTTTACTGTCAAATGTGACAGACAAACTAGTACAGACGTCAGAGTGGATAGATCCCAAGGAGGTCAAGTGAAACTTACTGAAGGAAACTCAAAATCCTTCCGGTTGACTTGGTGCATGACATACTCGATTCGGGACTGGTTTGCAGGACAGGCTAACTTGCATGGCGGTGTGAGCGTGATCATGGCAGCAATGATCGTCTGAATGGAGAGAAGAAGAACCAAACTTAATACAATGATTTATTATGACTGAGGCAAACACATTACATTGTGAACTCCAGGAATTCATTTTTTTGTCTCAACGCTCAGTCTTGTTTCATACTTTTTAAAACGGTAACAAACCCTCATCATTCTTCCCAATCTGGCAGAACATATTTGTACAAATCATTTAAAAGGAATCAAAAGATCAAGGACTTACCTCAATAGCTTCTTTAATGTTGTTTTTAATATCATGGATTTTCTGTTTTTTCTCCCTGTGAAGAACAAAGACGTTTGTTTTATTTATACAAAAGCATAAATTGAAAGAATGTTTCAACTTTATTCAACGTGATTCAATGTTAACAGTCAACACAGTTCATGACTTTGATCAATTCTAATTAAACATTATTATTATCAATGGTAACGTAAGTATATATTATTTCAGTCACTAATATGGATCATGCATCTGTTCAGGAAAAATTATATTTTTATCTGATACCAAACGAGAACAGCATTTATGAAAAAGAGTGGGGTGTGGAGGAAAACATGCACTTTAAGGGGACATTTTAGGTGTTTTGAAGTCTAATATTAATTACAATCTACTATGAGCACAAAGTATGATCCAAAGCTTTAGCAAATACAATGAAATGTTGTTGTCCATTTATTGTTGTATATTTTAAACCCTTCTTTTATATTGTTCCTTTTTTACTGTAACTTATTATTGGATGATAATTACAGAGTCCTTATTAATAACCAAGTACCATAAAATAAAAACATTTAACATATATTTCTGTAATTACTAGTGGTGCTTTAATTACAGAAGACATTTAAAACTTTAAAATGTCAGAATTATCAATAATCACGAGGATAAAATAATCTAAATGCAACAGAAAATCTGTCATTTGACGGAGCTTAAAAGTCTAGTTTCACAGAAAGCAACTCCTTTATCTAATATATTACTTTGCTCTGGTCGTTATAATGACGGAGAGAGAGTAAGACTACATTCCTCACACTGCCGTTCTCACCCTCATCCCTCCCATTTAACTCCCCCTCCTCATCTTCCTCATCCTCCCAGCACCTTGCACCGGGAGGGGAAACCTGGCATGAGGAACTCCTTCGGCCCAAAGAGAGAAACAAAACCCCCGGAGCTACTGTAAAGCTGGGGGGGGGGGGCTGACTGTGGATTTGTCATTATAGGAGAGCATCTGTGAGGAGCATGTGTTCGCCATGACCCAAAAATAATCACACGATGATGCTCATACCCAAAAAACCCTTTCTAGGAAAGCGATGATTAAGATTAGAAAAATGTGACTATTGTTTCCTTTGCATCAACTCGGGATTGAGTTTTAGGAAATTCACAAAACAGGGTGGCTTTAAAAAGCCCAGGGCAATGTTACCATGAATAATCAGTAGAAATCTATATCAATGTCCCGTTAAACAATAAGAGGAAATGTACTTTTATTCTCTCTGGCTGAGGATAAAAGTTGCTTGTTTATATCGCAGGAAAGTATTTCTATTTGTCTTTGTTGTACTGACAACTGATAGCACTTTTAAAGTTTCATATAAAATACTTTAAAATGTGTGTATGTTCAACAATCAGTACAGAACATGAAAATGTTCAACAACGGTGATACTTTTATTATTATTATTTTCCCAAATTGTAATTTAGTCTACATAATATTGGAAATCCATAAAAAAAAAGCCCATCATAAATATCTTGTTTTGTTTTTTTTTACCAACAATCGAAAATGAAAGGCATTTTGTTTACTGTGATTTCAGCTAAATAGATACAATATAAAGCAACTGAGAACAGTGAATCCTCACATTTGAGAAGCTGCAACCAGAGAATATTTCCTGATACACACTGTTGAGAAATGCCTAAAGATATTCATCAATTATCAAAAATACTGGCAATTAATTGAAAATAATACATTATTTTCCAGTAATTGCTTTTAAAAGTCATGTTGTTGTTATACTTTGTCCAGATGTCGATTACAATTAATTACAATTAACAAAGAGATAATGTTCCACCTTGTTGGGAACCAAGCTCTAAACTAACTTTGCATGCAGGTCCATTTCAGTATCTATCAACCTTCCTATCACTTGTCAATGCAAGATACCCAAAACATCATCACTTTATCAAGGTATTTGGGCAACAAGTATATACATATCCGAGTCACCCAATCACCCCCAATAATTAACTAGTTTAACGATGAAATATATGTGTCAAATAAAACATGGAGGGAAACCACTTACTCTGCGTTGAAGCCATTGACGTGCAATATTCGCATCTGTTTGACTATCGTGCTTTTCCCGGATTCACCGGCCCCTGAGAGCAGAAAGGAAAATAAGTCAGAGATCTTTATCAAGAGGTGAACAAACTCCTTCAAAGGGCCCAAACTAAAACATCAATAATGGAGATCCATCGGAAACTAGACGATGATTGTTTGAAGCGTATCGCCAGATTTGTGAAAGTTTATGCTGCAGATACTCTTCAGATAAAGGTTGAACATGGTAAGCTTATGAAATACAAGAAATTGGTGAATATTAAACAACTAGTTCCCAACTTTCGTAGCAGTGCGTGAATGTCACATTTCTCAAAGTGGGATTTAAAACAAAAACGTTATAGTGGATATAGGCAATTTGTTGTGCTTTATCTTATTACAGGGTAAATGTTTTTTGCACAATGTCATATCTATACATTAATGAGTCCTTCTTTGTCTAGTTTGGTTGCTTATAAGCCTCGCTCTCACTATGTAATTCTGTTTGCTAACCCGTACAATAACCCGGGAAAAGGAAGGGTTGATCTAACAAAGAAAGTAACACTCTACACTTGCTCCAAAAGTCGCTAAATGTAGCTATTATATGCCTTTTTGCAGTTTGGTGACATCATCTAACATCGGTGACATAAAGCTTAGTGGTTGTGTCTCGTTGCAGTGAGGGAGAGTTGTCTACTGCCACTTTAAGAACATTTTGGTGATAATAAGTCTACACTTTCACTTAGACATTAGAGGTTAATTGAACAATGTTGTATCGGTACTCTTATGGAGGTAAAGGATCTTCTTTACCACTGCATTCAGGACTAATCAGAGATACATTAGCTCTATTTTCATTTGTTTTATTGAGGAGAAGTAAGATCTCATCAAGCCCTAATAAATCATTTTAAGAATAGAGAAGATGTGATTTTCTAAAATTATAAAATACGGACATCCATGTTCACAATGGAAAACACATTGTCCTAACAAACTTAAATTGAAAGAAGCCAGGCCATAACATCTCCTGGAAACAAGGAACTAGGCTGCGGCCCTGCCATTTAGAGCACGAGTGCAAGTGTACAAATCAAGGATCCATTTCAGATTAGAAAGAGCAGGACAGTGTTTAAAGGGAAGCTAGTAATCCTAATGGTAATCCTAATTTGCTCTCCGTACTGAAAGGGGCTTGGCAGGATACTAGCCCTGGCCTTGAGGTTCAGACTGTATCATGATGACATGGAGGCCTGGATGATAAAGCCAGAAATAGCATCATCAAATAAAAAATAGACTTTTTTCAACGACTGATTAGAATATCCATTTTCAGAATAGCTAGTGAGGAGAGGATTATGCGAAAAGGTGAGCATGGAGTGTGACAAACAGCACCAAAAATGGAGCCCAAGTATAAAACTTAATGACTCAAGGTGAATATACACTAACAAACACACATTTTGCCATGTGCTGAGTGTCCAGTATATCTAAAAATGTTTATTAGTGTGACCTCCATGCTGCCTTTACACAAATACTGTCTGTCTGTCCACCATCTCTCACATGTTCTATTCTCCATGAGAAGCCATGAATGCAGACAGGCCTGCTTTTCAACTGTGTCAAGACAGTGTAAAAACCTGGTGTAGAGACATCATGTCATTGCATCATATAGTGTCATAGGCTGAGAAACATGTTTTTGTATTTACATGGTTACATCAGTGGTTACATTTGTATTTAAACAGGTGTTTTCTTCTGTGTGGGTGCAACAATTGGGTACAAAATGGGACAAATATTGAACAGACACATATGCAATAATGATGATATTTTAGAGAACCTACCTAATAGTAGTAGGCGGTGAGTGGCCCGGTATATCTGTTTGTCTTTTTGGAGCTGCTTCTCTATCTTTTTGTTGGCTTCCCTCTGTGCCTTCTCCTCATTTCGTTGGTCTTCAGTCTTACTATTGCCAAGACAGCCCATCTTCCCAAAAAAACCCAGTGATAGGTTCAGGGGGAGGCAGGGTGGATATTTTTGTAGGTAGGTGTAGGAAGGGAGGAAGGAGGGAGGGTGTTGATCAGGAGAAAATCAATCAATCCTAAATTCCTAGACTGGCCCAACAGAGAAACACCTGGCTCAAAATGGGTGACATTTATGTTGCCAGATGAAAGAAGATGTTAGGTAGTAGACGGTGAGCTCCACCAGGCTTTGGCACAATATGTATCCGATGGATGTGGCTATTTACTGGCAGGAGATCACTACATATAAAAAGCAGCAGAGCAACGATGCCGCCCTCTCAGTCGCTTGATTCCTGTGTTTTTCACTGTAAATCAGCAATGAAGTCATCAACATTGATATGAGAGAGTGGATGTGAATTTTCCAGCCCTGTAATGTACAAGCATGAACGTCGGTGGTCCGGTTTCCTTATAGCTGTTTTCAACGTATATGTTTAGATTTCTTAGCAAATGTCTCCTCTGGAGCCCATCTTCGGCAGATATCTCACACTGCCATTCAATCCTTTTCCACACACAACACTATTTATCTCTATGATTTAAATGTGTATTTTTGCAAATGTTGTTTGCAATCCAACTAACCAAAGCACATCAGAGGGCGGGTGGGAAACAAATAAAAAATAAATATTTCCTCTTAAAATGACGGCATGTGAATCATCAGGCTACACCGGGGCTTCTTTCTCTATCACAACTCGTCAGGAATACACCGTTTTTTTGGGAGCTGGGGGGGTTGTTATCAATAATATCTTGTTTTTAGCCGAAATTATTTCCTCTCCCCGTCCACAGATGCTGGTGCTTTGCTTTTTTTCGGAGGGTTTGACCAGACCCCAGAAGAAAAGAGGCCCCTTCTTCGTCCTTTTTCTCTCTGTCACGTTAATTTGTATTTCTCCTCACATCGGGAAGCAAAGGCGATTGGTTTTTGGCAGTCGGATGTCCTTGAATATAACGCGATATCCAGGTGATACTGGTGGAAAAAAGCCTCCGTTATTTCCCCGTTTGGCGCAGGTACAGCCCGCTGTCAAGTCTCTCAGGTTTGTGTATTCCCTTTGAATCCGTACGGCAGATAATGGTTACATGTGCATGATACATGAACACACCGCGGTGCTCTCAGTCACTGTCCAAGACGTTTACCTTTAACCGCCGAGAGGCCGCGTCGGCTCCGGTGGACCGGCCGGGGAGAGCAGAATCGTTTCTTTGCGGTGTTACTCTGAATTATTTTTGCCCCCTTTTCTCTCTGAGGATTGAACATTGAGATAGATAGCGTTGAAGAGGTGGGGTGGGGCAAACGGCTCTCACGGAACCCTGGGAACGAAGAACCATTGTCAAGTTAACAAGACGATAATTCAAACTTCCGGTCGGAACTTTCACAATAAAGCCCCGATGGAGTCAATCTTAAAACAGTGTGAAACATCTGGGATTACATTTTAGAGATAATTTTCCTTTTGCTTAAAATGATTCATTGTGTGTCTCTTATTTCAATATGAAATGAAGGAAAACTATTTCGTAAAAATAGTAAACGAAAACATGTATGACAAGAGTCAAGAATAATGTATGTAAAATATGAATTTACAATGAAAATAGCTATACAGTGTTTAAAACCAAGATGTAATAAATGTGACACTATTCACAGTATAGGAAGAAACTGTCTTTTATCCTTATCCTCATCCTTTGCTTGATATGATATATCATATCAGTTACAGCCCTAGCAATATCAGAGACCTAGCTTAGTGAGGAGCAAGCTGACATGGTTGAAATCGAGGGATACAACATGTTTTTTACTAATAGGACACATTCTAAAGGTGGGGGGACTGCACTTTATATTAACAAAAGTTACAAAAGTAGATCTGTCAGTAATATGTCTTTCGCTATAGACAACATTATGGTATGCATAACAGTAGAAATTGAAATGAAAAAATCTAAAAACCTTCTGATAAGCTGTGTGTATAGAAAACCAGGATCATGTATTGACACATTTGAGAAAAAGCTAGCTGAACTTTAGAACTAAACAAGCAGCAAGAAAATGCTCTTTGTATGTGGAGATTTTAACATTGATTTGCTGAACCCACAAGAACACAATGCAACTACAGAAATTATTAATTCTATGTATAGCAACAGTTTATATCAATCACACGACCAACCAGAATAACATCACACAGTGCAACACTCATTGACAACATATTCACAAATGTTATGGATAGGAAAGTAATAAGTGGAATATTAATAAATGACACAAGTGATCACCTGCCAGTCTTTGCAACGATACAGAACTGTAGGATCAAAAAAGACACCAGAAAAGTCACAATTACAAGACACAAAACACCAGTCTGTTAATTATTTTAAAGAAGAATTATCTAAACAAGACTGGAACAAAATGTATGTACCAGATGTAAATGAAGCCTATGAATAATTTCTACATATTCTATCAGGGCTGTATGAAAAACATTGTCCTTGTGTAAAGAAAATAAGGGAATATTTAATGCAAGTAAAACGAAAAATGAATTATATGTAAAGACTTCTTAAAGAATGGATCAGTAGAGGCTGAACAAAAATACAAGACATACAAAAACAAACTAACAAAGATAATACGATGTAGCAAAATGGATCATTACAACAAATTATTGGAGGATAACAAAAATAACAATAAAAACACATGGAATGTATTAAATACCATTATTAAAAAAGGAAATGGAAAGGAACAATACCCAAACAGTTTTCTGCCAAAAAACGATACAGTAATTTATGACATGACCTCAGTTGCTGAAGATTTCAATAAGTACTTTGTCAATGTTGGTCCTTGTCTAGCTGGGGAAATTGCAAATACTCGTTGTAGTGATGGTGTTGAAAGTAAATATATATATGTAAAGGAAACTATATTCTTAAGAGGGACTGATGAAAATGAAATTATTGACACAGTTAAAAAACTTAAGAGTAAAAGGTCTACAGACTGTCATGATATTGACATGTATACAGTTAAAAACATTATTGAATGTATAGCCAAACCACTAACTCACATCTGTAATCAGTCAATACAAACCGGTGTATTTCCAAATAAAATGAAAACTGCTAAAGTCATAACAATACATAAATCTGGAGATAAACATGTACTGTCAAACTATAGACCAATTTCATTGCTCTCACAGTTTTCTAAAATACTGGAAAAAATCTACTATACAAGACTAAATGACTTCATCACCAAACATAAGATTTAAGATGAACTTTTATTAATCCCTCATGGGGAAATTATTTCTCTGCATTTGACCCATCCCAGTGTGCTGCCATTTTGAACAGCGCCCGGGGAGCAATGTGGGGAACGGTGCCTTGCTCAGGGACACCTCGGTAGCACTTGGTCTTTCGGGGACTTGAACTGGTGACCTTCCAGTTCCCAAGCCAAGTCCCTATCGACTTCGCCACCACCGCCCATAACATACTCTATGAACAACAATATGGTTTCAGAGCAAACAGAACCACATCATTTGCATTTATAGAATTTATGGAACAAATTACTAAGGCAATAGAAAAGAAAGAATATGCAATAGGGATATTTATGGACCTTAAAAAAGCATTTGACACGATTGACCATGAATTATTAATTAAAAAACGACAGAGATATGGCATTAGAGGTGTTGCACTATCGTGGCTATCCAGCATAACAGGGAACAGTAAGGCAAGGCAAGGCAAGTTTATTTATATAGCACCTTTCAACACAAGGCAATTCAAAGTGCTTTACAAAAAACGAAAGACATTAAGAAAATGGCATTTAAAATCTGTCATTAAAAAGAAAAGATAATAAAATAAACATTAAAAGAAAAAATACATGGATAAAAGTTACAGTGCAGTTTAAGATGTAAATAGTTCAATTAAAAGCAGCGGCAAAAAGAAAAGTCTTTAGTCTGGATTTAATAGTAATCAGAGTTGCAGCGGATTTGCAGTTTTCTGGGAGTTTGTTCCAGATATTTGGAGCATAATAACTGAATGCTGCTTTTCCATGTTCAGTTCTGACTCTGGGGACAGAAAGCTGACCAGTCCCTGAAGACCTGAGAGATCTGGATGGTTCATAATTTAGCAGTAGGTCAGAAATGTATTTTGGGCCTAAACCATTCAAAGCTTTATAAACCAGCAGCGGTATTTTGAAATCTATTCTTTGACACACAGGAAGCCAGTGTACAGACTTCAGAACAGGAGTGATGTGATCCACTTTCTTAGTGTTAGTGAGGACTCGAGCAGCAGCGTTCTGAATCAGCTGCAGCTTTCTAATAGATTTTTTAGTGAGAGCTGTGAAGACACCATTGCAGTAGTCGAGTCTACTGAAGATAAAAGCATGGACAAGTTTTTCCAAATCCTGCTGTGACATTAGTCTTTTAATCCTAGATATATTCTTTAGGTGATAGTAGCCTGATTTAGTAACTGTTTTAATGTGACTGTTGAAACTCAGGTCAGTGTCCATGACTACACCTAGATTTCTGGCTTTATCTGTTGTTTTGAACATTGCAGACTGAAGCTCAGCGCTAACTTTTATACGTTCTGCCTTGGCTCCAAAAACCATTACCTCAGTTTTATCCTTGTTTAATTGGAGACAGTTCTGACACATCCAGTCATTGATTTGTTCAATGCACTTACTCAGTGTTTGAATTGGAGCATAGTCTCCTGGTGAAATTGTTATGTAAATTTGTGTGTCATCCGCATAGCTATGGTAACTTATTTTGTTGTTTTTCATTATCTGAGCCAGTAGATGTTAAAGAGAAGAGGCCCCAAGATGGAGCCTTGAGGTACCCCACATGTCATATTTGTCAACTCAGATGTGTATTTACCTATAGAAACAAAGTTTTTTCTGTCCTTTAAGTAGGATTCAAACCAATTTAGAACTGTTTCCGAAAGTCCCACCCAGTTTTCCAGTCGGTCGAGTAATATGTTGTGGTCAACAGTGTCAAACGCAGCACTGAGATCTAATAATACTAACACTGAAGTTCTGCCACTCTCTGTGTTTAAGTGGATGTCATTGAAGACCTTTACAAGAGCAGTCTCAGTGCTGTGGTTTGGACGAAAGCCTGACTGGAACACATCGAAACAACTATTTAAATGCAAGAAATTACTCAACTGTTGAAAAACAACTTTTTCAATGATTTTACCTATAAATGGCAGGTTTGTATGGCAGGTTTGTACGTTGAACTACAAAGCCATACATCACAACTACTGCAGGTTACATGTGGGGTGCCTCAGGGCTCAGTCTTGGGGCCATTACTATTTATTCTGTATATTAACAATATATGTGAAGTATCAAAAACTATTAAAATCAATCTTTTTTGCAGACGACACAAGTCTACTCTGCTGTGGGGACAATTTAGAACAGCTATTGGTCACAATGGAGAAGGAACTGAGCAGGATGAAGATCTGAACATTGAACGCAAGCAAAACCAAACTCAATCGGGAATCGATCGACCAATACAGAGAAGAAACTCACTATAAATGGCATCCAATTAGAAAGTGTATCGGAAATAAAATTCCTTGGAGTAATCATAGACAATAAATTAAGTTGCAAACCACATATAAGCTATATCAAAGCCAAAATATCCAAATCAATAGCAATTCTGAATAAAGCCAAATACCTAATTAATCAAGCTTCTTTGTTTATGCTGTACTGCTCCTTCATACTTCCATACATGGTGTATTGTGTGGAAGTTTGGGGGAACACATAAACAAATACACATCCTATCTTCATCCAGCAAAAAAGAGCCATACGAGTTATACATACAACTACGTACAAAGAACCAACAAATAAATTATTCATAAAACTAAAAACACTAAAACTACAAGACCTGGTTGACTATAAAACTATTCAAATGATGTTCAAAGCCGCAAATCAACAATTACTTCATAATATCCAGGGACTTTTCACACGGAGAGAAAGCATGCACATGTTGAGAGGAAACTGCATTTTCAAAAAAACACCCGTACGAACAAATGCCAAACTTCATTGCATCTCATCAAAAGGTGTTAGTCTGTGGAATAACTGTAATGATGCACTGAAATATTGTACAAGTCTATCTAAACTGAAAGTATTATTTAGGAGCCAAATCATTAATGGTTATGAACAGGACCTGTAAAATCCCATTTGTTGTTATTTCTTGTAATTGTAAAAGTAATTTATTTCTGATTGTTTTGTAAAAAAACAAAAAGCAAACAAATTAACAAGACAAACATGTTGCTGATGACGATGACCTAATGTTTTATTTATAAGAAAAAATATATGCTAGAGGGGGTAGGACCAAACGTTTTGTTAAGCTTCATCTTGCCCCTGTTGAACATGACAGAGACTATTTGAGAATTATTATTGTTTTTTTTTGTTTTTTAATATATATTTGTTGTACTTTGTTATACTTATTAATTTGAGTGAGACATGTTCAATAAATTGAAAAATATATATATTATGTTGGTCAACCTTGGTGGACTTGATATGATATTAAATAGTAAACTACATTACACAGCACACAGGCAGACACACATGCACAACCGCGCAACAATATAAATCTTATACTCGCTGAATATCAAATCGCTTAGAGAATTAACAATATATAAACACACAACGCTTGGGCATATATTAATCAAAAATATTGGTTCCTTGCCTTTAGGAAAGAAAAATTAAAGACAAAGTACTGCAAAAGTCAATAATTAATTGAAATACAAAAAGTATTTAATTAACACTGAGAAGAATCTATTTGTGCTTGAGTAAATGTTAGTTACTTTGCTTCCTGAAAAAACTATTGAATAGAATAATCCAATTGGTACAAAGTAATGTATTGATACATTCAAATAAAATTGCATTTTAAATATGTATTCTTGTGAATGCTATGAATGAATTCCCGTTTTAGATTCATTACAATTGCAAACATATATTTTGGACAAAAAACATCACATTACAATACCACCATTAACTATTGGCCTGCACTCAATTAGAACACATCATTACAAATTAGATTACATTTTTCATTAAACAGTAGACTGTAACTCATATAAATATATATATTATTTGTTGTGAGTTTTCTACACCTGTGTGGAGCTGTAGTTTAACATCAAATACAAACTTTTATTGAATTATTTTGCTTCTTTTTGACATACACCATTCAATATTGCTTACACTTCAAGGCTAAATTAAATGAATGATCTGATCTGAAGACAATCAAATATGTTAACACTTCACTTTTGTTAATCATTGACAAAATGACATCATGCTTTTACTTTGAAGTTAGGATTAAAGTACTTCCTGTTTCCTCCTTGCTGACGCTTGACGCATCTGAGTGAAGCAGGTTGGATCACATGACTGCCCGGAGCGTCATGAAGCGGAGGTACAGAAGGGGAGAGGCGCCCTCTTTGAAGAAAAATTATTATCAACTTATACACCCAAAAAACTATTAATCAATAACATTATTAATTTAAAGGTTAAGATATAAAAAAAACATTACATTCATTTAGTAGCAATAATAGGCTGGGACAATACGTATATTTACAGATATAAAGGAAGCTATATATTTTTGTATTATCACTAATTAAGAACTTTTAGTGCATGTTGTTTTTGACTGGGGTTGGGGATCAAAAATAATTTGATCAACCTGAGCCTGGTTTCAATCGCTTATTGAATCCATTTGTCTCCAGCTTTATTTCAATTGATCAATACAGTTTGAGTAATATATAGAATGAAATCCAGATGTTAATGTCGGCTTAACTTCCCTACAATAATGGTGATTTTTAAACTGCACCCTTTTCCCCCCTCTATCCCCTCTCATACATTTTGCACAGTTTTACTACATTCCTCTTCCATAGTTGAACAATTCCCTTTAAAGCAATTAAATCAAATGTTCCATTATAGTGTATTGTATAATGTACATGCAATACATTATACAGACATATAGCATGCATAAAAATCTATAGGCCTACCAGCTTATACAGTTTTTGCTCAGAGTTTTACAGTGGTCCCTGTTATTTTACCCTTTTAGCTCTCACATGCATTCAAACACTGTCTGTGCAGTATACAAATCCCACACCCACAGACACACATGCGGAGAAAACACATACAAAAACAGCACCCTCGTCAAATACGTCAAAAGGCAAAGGAACGAAGTTCAGGGCAAACCAAGGTCACCAATGACAACTAAACGCTACGTGGCTCTAGTTATCACCAGCACAGAACTGAAGAAGGCAAAGAAGTAATGACTTAAAACTTTAAAACATCTTAAACACAATGTAGTCCTGTATCTGCTGATGTGTTCTACTTTACAAACTTTAATACTCAGACCAGGAAGGCCACACTATCTGGTTAAACAGTATATCTGTGAAAACTGAACATTTGTGCAAATGCTTCGGACAAGAGGAATCATATTCAAACAAATATATTAACTCAGACCAATTACAAGCATTTTAAAAGTTGAACATACAAAGATTTTTGCCCTTTTTCTTTTTACTTTCTTTCTAAAAAAATGTCACTATTGAGATAACAGGAAGTTAAGAGAAACAGAAGTGAACCAACAACAGATCACAAAGCAGTAAGAGGGCATTACAAAAAAAACTAAGAGGGGTCTTATAAAAAGAACCAATGGGGCTGCATGCCTTAAACTGAAGAAGCAAGAATAAAAGGTGTCGCTTTACATTTGATTTAAAATGGTCAATGGTTTGAACAGGACTTGGTAATGGGATGGGAGGCTGCAGTGCCAAGAAGCAGCAATACAAACATTTGTTCCTCTTTGATTTTAAGTGAAAAGTAAGGTGCTGCTGTTGTGGAGTTGTTGTGAGGTTGACCTGAGTGACCTGCAGGCAGACAATGGGAAAGTAATGTATTGCGGAGCTGATCAAATTAAGGCTTTATGATCATAAAGTAAGATTTGTTATCCATTCTGTATTTCTCTGGTAACATGCAGCAGCAAGCCATGCAGGAGACAGATAATGTGTTGTATTTTCCTTTTCCCAGGTCAAGCAAAAGCAAAAGAGAAAGGAGATTCATGAATGTTAAATAAAACATTTGCAATAAAAGTTATGTTTTTAAGTTTGAAAATATCCATACAGTGATAAAGAATGAACTGTGCAAAGATACTGAGCACTGAATGTACATTTTCACAGTATGAAAACTGTTCAGTGTCAACTTAAGATAAAAGAACGAAAATTCTCCTTTAAAAAAAGTCATAATCTTGTTTAAATTCATTTGTATTTTTACTTAATTTAGAAGACAACAATTTCAGCCAGATGCTGAAATATGAATGTGAGGAGCAGTACATGTTTTCACAAGTTGAACCTAAAATATCTTTGAGAAAATAAAATGCAAAGATTTACATATTACAGTAAAACAACTATTGTTTCTACAACTACCTCTTAAACAGTATCATGGTATGCCTGCGATGGTCCTCTAGGTGGTAGCATCTCTCATAACCTCCCAACTGATACCTAGTATCACCCCTAAACAGTCTAAGTACATGAATACTGAACATATTATTATTATTATATTATTATTTTGAACTATTACTTAGAATCTCACATGGGAACAACCTGTTTGGTATTTGTGTGCGTTTACAGTACATTCATATTCATGTTTTTAATGAAATGGGTGTTATCTTGCACTGGCCAATTATCCAAAAAATTATCCTCTTTTCACTTCCTAGCTGTTTTTTGTCATCATAAGAACTCACAGATGTGTTTAATCCACAATGTTGTTTTGTCATGCATCATTGCACCTTTTGTCTTTTTTTTTGTTGCAACAGTTGATAATTCCTTGAATCAAACATCCCTCATGATTTATTGTATAATTTACATGCAATACAGTAAATAGAAAATTAAACATGCACAAAACACAAGGCAGGATAGTGGAAGACATGATAGGTCAACCATAAACTTAAAACCATAAACTAAAAAGTATAAAAGTATCGCGATTACCCTCATTAATTATTGTATCCACATGCCTGTTTATTGTTATTCAGCTTGCCGTTTTCATAGTGTGTTCAGGCACCTCATATATTATTACATGGGGTGTTTCCCCAACATCACTGGTGACATCATTTCTGGTACTGTATAAAAGATGGGTGAGAGAACTGGAGCCTATCACAGACCCTCAGCTGCTCTGTGTACTGAAGCCGACCATCATGCGTGAAATTGTGCATCTGCAGATTGGACAATGTGGCAACCAAATCGGCTCAAAGGTAAAAAAGCAAATCCTTTTCCAAAAGTTATAATGTGCATCATTAAAGTTATTGTTTGAGATTTAAAATTAGCTGAGCTTTGTCACACTAGATAAAGACAATTTGAAAATGTTTTGAAATAGATATGCATATTTAAGGTTATTTATGTAGATCTTTTTAATTATATAAAGAATAAACAGGTATAGTTTTCCTTTATATCTTTTTTTGATGACGCTGCATATTTAGATATATTCTGTTACTTTGCATGGTGCCACCAACAGTTGTGAGTGACACGGGGTGCCCTGTGAGGCATTCAGGGGAAAGATAAGAGCAAAGCGAGACGCATGTGGGACATTTTTTAACATGACAACACAAAAGAAGAAAGAGGAACTACAAGATAGGATGGCTAACACATCATTCTGTGTGACATTCGAGGACATTGTGGTATAAGAAACTAGCAGTCATTATGCAGAGTGTATCATTTTATCATTTGCAGCAGAGATTCTTGATCTGGTCAGAACATCATGAGTTTCCACAGATTAATACAAATTTCTTAGAAATGTTCTTGTCGATTCTATCTATTTTTAATGATTGCTCACTTGGAATTTGTTTTTCAAGTTTCATCATTTTAAAATTATGAATACTTTTTTCATGATAAGCAATGCTATTAAGTAATTACTACTTGTACTAGTTTATAACTTGTGCAAGTTAGGTTTCCGTAAGAGTAGTGTAATTTGACCATTTGTAAATGAGGAAAAGCAAATTACATTTTATTTACAATAAAATGTTTTGAGATTTTTTTTAAAGAGAAGAAGTATTAGTGACTTTGCACATTTTCTTTTGGATGAGGTGCAACATATTCAGTGTTCGGAAGTAAACCAAAAATAAACCAAAGATTTTGATTACATTTGATTACAGTTTTTCTTCATTCAACAGATGATGTTATTCATTTAAATAATCTGACCCCACCCTGCTCATAAGGATAGGTTCAGCAGTCATGCACTGACTGAAGAGGTCTACAACATGAAACCATAAAGTTATTCTCCACAAAAACAGCCCTACCTAGAATTGTAAAACTAACTTGACTTCTTATACATAAACACTTTAAATCTGGTGATGTTATAATGATGATTTTCCTCTTTGGCACTATCTTTTCTAGTTTTGGGAAGTGATCAGTGAAGAACATGGGCTGAATGCAACGGGCATGTATGAGGGGGACAGCAGCCTCCAACTGGAGAGGGTGAACGTCTACTTCAACGAGGCTCATGGTAATGGAGAGGTTATTTACTGTTCATTTAATAACCGGCACTAATTCAGTTTATTTCATGATAAAAACTTTAACATATCTTTAACATATTTGAGTTCAGAATGCACATTTCCAGCTATATCATTTTAAAATGTCCATTGTTTGCAGGAGGTAAATACGTCCCTAGGGCCCTTCTTGTTGACCTGGAGCCCGGTACGATGGACAGTGTAAGAGGAAGTCGCATCGGAGCCCTTTTTAGGCCGGACAACTTCATCCATGGTGAGACAAACAACAACATCCTACTGGGAATACCTGCTACAATTTGCGTTATGTTGTTTATAAAGGCTATATTATATAATTATGTAAAAGTAAAGACATAAGTTAACTTCTTAACACATGTGGTATTTTGGATACAAATGCTTCCCAACTGGAATAAATCCTGCATATAAATTGTATCATGTCTGGAATTAAGTGTTTTTAAAATCTTCTTGTAATAAACACCATCCATAAAGAAGTGGCACAACGTTTTTGTTTTAGAAGAAGAAATACTCCCCAGAGGAGAAATAAAATGTTAACACATTACATACAGGCCCAAAATAAAAAAACATTCGAAATAAGGAACTACTTTTTCGGTGTTGCAGGGAACTCAGGAGCTGGGAATAACTGGGCGAAGGGCCACTACACAGAGGGAGCGGAGCTGGTGGAGCAGGTGATGGATAGGGTGAGGCACGAGAGTGAGAGCTGTGACTGCCTGCAGGGCTTCCAGCTGGTTCACTCCCTGGGCGGAGGAACCGGCTCCGGCATGGGAACCCTCCTCATCAACAAGATCCGAGAGGAGTACCCTGACCGCATCTTCAACAGCTTTAGCGTGATGCCCTCCCCTAAGGTCTCTGACACGGTGGTGGAGCCCTACAACGCCACCCTGTCAATCCATCAGCTGCTGGAGAACACGGACGAGACCTTCTGCATCGACAATGAGGCCCTCTACGACATCTGCTTCCGCACCCTGAAGCTGACCGCGCCTACTTACGGGGACCTCAACCACTTGGTCTGCATGACCATGAGCGGGGTCACGACCTCTCTCAGGTTCCCTGGACAGCTCAACGCAGACCTCAGGAAGCTGGCTGTCAACATGGTGCCTTTCCCTCGCCTCCACTTCTTCATGTCGAGCTTTGCCCCCCTGACGGCCAGGGGCAGCCAGCAGTACCAAGCCCTCACGGTGCCTGAGCTCACCCAGCAGATGTTTGACGCCCGCAACATGATGACGGCGTGCGACCCGAGGAGGGGGCGCTACCTCACTGTTGCTGGCATCTTCCGAGGGCGGATGTCCACCAAAGAGGTAGACGAGCAGATGCTTGCAATGCAGCAGAAAAACAGCAACTACTTTGTGGACTGGATCCCCCATAACTGCAAGGTAGCAGTGTGTGACATACCACCTCGGGGGCTAAAAATGGCCTCTACCTTCATCGGGAGCAACACAGCCATTCAGGAGATTTTCCGGCGTGTTGGGGAGCAGTTCACCTTGATGTTTAGACGGAAGGCTTTTCTTCACTGGTACACCGGGGAAGGTATGGATGAGATGGAGTTCACAGAGGCAGAGAGCAACCTCAATGACCTGGTGTCGGAGTACCAGCAGTACCAAGATGCCACCTCTGATCTAGATTTGGGAGCAGAGGATGAAGAAGAGGAGGGACCGCCATCACCAGTGACAACGAAAAGTCAGTCCCGGGTGGAAGTTCAACTGGAAACAGTGAATGAAACGAGCAAAGGCACAGAGGGATGAGTGGAAGACGTATTGTGTGGTGTTAAGGTTTGAACCCTTGTTGGAACAATGTGGAAAACTCAAGTGGAACTGTTGGTCTGAAAAGAAACTGTTTTATTTTGTAGTTTTCTTGTGCTTTGTTTGAATTAGACAGTTTTGACTTAATCAGGATGTTACTTATTTAACAAGAGTGCTTGTTGTCTCTTATGTATTCTTCAAAATATGTATGATTGTGTTTAAAACACATGTTTAGTATGTTCGTTCTTTCTTTCTTTTATAATGGAGTTTTTTTGCGTGTTTATGTTACCTAAAGTGTGGACAAATGTATGTTATGCCAGCTTTTTATAATTCACAGCCATTAAAATAAATTGTGATGTTAACAATTTTCCATTCTCCTATTAGAGTAAATGTTGCAATTGACTAACCTAATATAAGTTTTTATGGCAATTAAAACCAATAACATCAAAGAGTGATTTTTTTGTTATTGAGAGTACACATTAATACAATAATAAAAAAATAACAAAGTATGTTTCTTTATTTTTATTTTGTTTAATCATTTTTTAAACTCAACCCAACATTTCTAAACTTAGCTTCAGTGAGGGTCAGTTCTCTGACAGCACAGGGACACCGTTCAAGGCTGTCGCTCAGTTTCCTTTAGCGAGTCTGTCACATGCAGATTACACATAACTTGGACAGAGTGTCTGCACTTTGAGATAAGCACACATGACGTGGAGAAGAGTGCAGTAGCCTACTGCCATAAAGTACACAACTACTCACACAAAGGCTATACAGGGATAAAGGAGAAAGGCAAACACCAATGTTACCCACATCTGAATATAGGTTATGGTGACAAACCCAGGATTCACTCACTGAGGCCAATATGTTTAAAGTAATAAGCAATGAGTTCAAAAGGGGAAAAAGCTGTCAACTACAGATCGGGTAAATATGCAACAAAGTTTCATCATAACATGAAATAAAATGTTTGTCTACTCACTTGATCCTGGCAGTCAGCATTAATACTTAAGTTGAATGGATATCTATTATTCTATATGAGCAGCCCTTCTGGTGCCAGCTTGGCTAGAAATGGCCCAATCAACAGATAGTGGTCTAACCTTTTTTTTTATTGTGACCAGTTCAAGCAGGGTGAGTTTGTATGTTTCCTTGAAGAAGAGATTAAGTCAAGAGAAAGTACAATTATCTAATAATTAATTCACAATATAAGATAATACAATATTCTGAAATAAATATAACTTTATCCGCAGATCCATGTTTTTCATGTTAATCGTCTCTCTCTGTGGTTCCCAACTTGTGTTATAGAAAATTAAGAACTGAAGATGTTAACAGCTGAAAAGAATAGAAAAGTATTAGCTATTCAAATATCCAGCAAACCCAATGGAATAAAGTCTACACTTAGAGCAATACTGATGACTTTTGCATCGTTTTGCATAAAGATTTGCCCATCGATTTGACCTTGTTTCGTCAACAGCTGATCTCTCATTCATTCAAGGTTGCAGAGAACTTCCAACCTTCACTAAACTGAATTGTGTAACAGCAGAGGTGCGTGTGTCACCTGACAGAAAGGAACATATTATGCATGCTGTAAAGAGCGATGTAAATCTTTATCATTCACCTATTGTCGAGTTTAGATTTAAAGCATTTATTTTAAGCTTTCTGTAGTGACAGTAAACTCGTGAGGCACATAGGTAGCGGAAGTGCGTCAGTCAGTGACTCATGAGTGCAATGAGTCAGTAGGGGGGATTGCAGCAGCCTCTGAACGTGGTTCTGATTTCAGCCAGTGTGAAGTCACTTACCGGCAACCGCGCATCCACCACCTCACCAGCATCTGTAAACTACTGCAACCATGAAGATCTGGGTGTCAGACCACGTGTTTAAGTAAGTACACTGTTTATCTAAATAATGGTATTGTTTTATATTCCGGTGATTCAAAGGTGTACTGGCACGCATTTACCGGCTTCGTGTGGTGAAGAACACTCGCGTGGTGGTTCATGACAAATAGAACAACCAGAAAACGATGCTAATCATAGATATAAAACATATGATAACTACAACATCAGCGTTACGAGTTAGTGTGCTAATAGAAGCTAGTAGCCTGATTTTGAATTGCCAGATTTCCCTCGGTGGAACGGCTGTCACTCTGTCTGTGGCTTTATCGTTTAACAAAGCATTCAATCAGGCACGAACGAACACCAATGTATTCATGTATAGCCTACACCTTTATATTTATAAGTAAACTTCAGATTTTGAATACTGTCTGGTTGCAGAAGAGAGATGTAATGTTGCGCAATGATCAGCGGGTCAGCCCCCAGCCCGCGACCTTTCCCCCACATCTCCTTTATGCCGGTTTTGCCACCCTGGGTTACGTCGGCGCGTTCACGTGTCTCCGTGGCAACCATCCACCACTACGTTCTGTGAACTTGACTTGAAAGTGATAAATACTTGCATTCATAAAAAATGGTGCCATATCAACAGTATGGAGGCCTATATGGCAAACACTTTCTGTGCTCCTGTCTCTTCCACTGAGTTTTTTGTTTTGTTGCCTTGTTTCTTTTACATTTTCAGTCTAATATAGTCTATTGTTAGTTGCTGCTGAGCATCATTTATTTACCCCATTGTTCATTGAATGATATCCTTTGTAAATTAATTTCCTGTCTTTTTTATTCGTTATTCGGCTAAAAGATAATAAATATAAACACAGAAAAACAGTTGATATTTGAAACTGGGAAACATAAACGTGCAGCCTCTTTGAAAAAGTTGCAAAGTATTTACAGTTGGTGCTACAAATTAGTCCTACTTAGTATAATAAAAAAAAGCTGGATTAAAAGTAGAAAAGACACAAAAGTAGGCTACACTCACTGAGGTTTTATAGTGCTATTTGAAAAGAAAGTCTTATGTAGATTCAATGTCCTTTTACATCATTTACTTTTTCATTCAAAAGATCTTGACAGGTTTTAGTTTGCTTTGTTCATTCCCACGAATTTGAGCTTTAATTTAGTTTGCTAATGTTGTCACATAAGGTGTGTCGAGGGGGTTAAGATGCTTGTAGAATAAGCACTACACTGTTAAATGACTCCATAAATTGAGTAAGTCCGGCATTGAAAATGTAACATAACTACAGTTGATGTGTTCATTTGTATAAATTGTTATTGATGCGTTAATAATATATATTTTTTTGCTTTCCTCTAACAGCCATCCTTGGGAGACGGTGACCAAGGCTGCCATGCAGAAGTATCCCAACCCCATGAACCCCAGTGTGATCGGTGTGGACGTTTTGGACAGAGACATCGACAAACAGGGACGCCTCCACAGTAAAAGACTGCTCAGCACAGAGTGGGGTCTTCCCTCCATAGTCAAATCTGTGAGTACCAAAAACTGGTCTGCTGCTAGCATCAACGTCAAACATGTTGCTGCTCCAACCTTGTAGTTTAAGATAAGATAAGATGGATCTTTATTAATCCCTGTGGGGAAATTCAGGAGTTTTAGTGAGAGTGAAAGTACAATACAGTATTCACACAAGATTAATAAAATTGAAGATCAAATAAAATTAAAGGTAAGATAAAAACCGCTTTGGTCACACTTAACATGTTCACATGCGACTCTGAATGGAAAAACATATGACGTGCAGTTTTGTCCTGGTGCTTTTCATTGATGTTGTGATGAAAACAATATGACACTTGATAACAATGTTTCAAAACATAGCTGACACACTAGCTTCTTAAATAGTAATGATACAATTACTTAAAGGACCGACACACACAACATCATAATCCATCCTGAGTCTGTTATTCACCAGAGGTAGGTTAATGCTTTCCATCCAGCAAACGTGACTTTAACCCAGGAGGCTATTTCTGTCCAGGGACAGCAGACTTGGTGGCTGACTTGATCCCAGAGACCAGTTAATGGCTTTGTGCCACATTCACGTTGTACAGGACATGGTAGTGCCATTTCTAACATTGCTGAGATGCAACCCACCACTGCATGTGATGTAACTTTCCAGCATGGTTTAAACCCGAGGTCACTAGAATGAGAAGCAGTGACAGAGGCTTGTTACAACATGGCTTTTAGATGTTTCCCTTGTGTCTTCAGACTGACTCCAGCCCTGATAAGGCTTTAAAGGATAATATAATGTTGGAACAACTGTTCTTTAGAATGTATCTTTGCTTACGTGTCTGAGGACAGGGATGTTGTTAGTAACAACATCTTTGAATAATCCCTGTAAATCCACGAGCAGTCTAAGACACAGACTGTGTAGGTGATGGATAGCATATACATACACGTAACCCTTAATCAGATTGTCTCAAATGTAATCACTTCCGAGCCTCAGACTGTAAACCGGATGTACCATGGACGTGTCTTCCTTTGACCTCTGCAGATACTGTGGATAGTTAGTTAGGCAGTTATAAGTGGGCTTGAACATTAGATTAATACATAGCTCATCACATATTTTTAGCATAAACTACACTTATAAGAAGGCTAATGTCTGCATGAAGAAGATAAATATGAATGACACACAATGAGACTTAAATAAGACTAACATTTAATGTTAATTGTAAAAAATGAAAATGAAAGAAGTGTGTGAACTAATTCAACAAAGTCGTGGTTCAGTGTGGGCATGACGAGTCGAGATATACTGCATATTATTCAACTGTAATCTCCACTAGCATTGGTGTGTTTAAATGAAAACACTCATTATGTAACGTTTAGACAACAGATGAGTTGTGTATACATGTAGCTCTGTGAACTTAACAACCTTTTGGGGTAACCCCACCATTGAATAATTGGTAAATGTTTTAATAACGGCCCCATCTCAAAGGTAAAAATACCGCAAAGTAACATCTGCAAGAAAACAGTCTTAACAGATCACTTCAGTTTGTAGTGAATAATATTTCAATGTCTTTTTTCTATTTCTTTGTCTTCAGATCATTGGTAACTCAAGATCATACACATATATTCAGGAGCAGTCGGTTGTGGACCCCATAGAGAAGACTTTCGAACTTCAGTCCTCAAATGTGAGTACTTATGAAACAGCACACACCCTTTTAATGATGGTATTATTTAGATGTAAACACAGACATTACGCTTTGTGTGTTAAACGGTGAAACTTCTCTGGAATGAAGTTGGACATGCGGTTCTGAGACTTGTTTGACAACTCTCATTGTTGAATGTGACAAGTTGTTCTCTCTCCAAACATGAACTACTTTGTCTTCTGCAGATCACTTTTACCAACTTGGTCTCTGTGGACGAAAAATTAACATACAAACCCCACCCTGAGGATAAAGACAAGTAAGCTTTTTGCAATGCATGGATTATTTAATTTAACTGATGAACCCTGAAGTTCTGAAGCCTTTTGACAATATTAACAATTATCATTATTTTTTAACTCTAGAACAATACTGACTCAGGAGGCAATCATTTCAGTGAAAGGAGTCAGTCTCAGCAGTTACTTGGAGGGAGTTATGGCCAGTTCCATCTCTGCAAACGCTGGAAAGGTAAGAGATGAACTGTCTTTTATGTCATCCAAAGCATGTGTGAGGCCCATTTCGGGTAGATCCAAAAATGTATAATGTTAAACCAAGCATCCGACTAAATGTTCTTTGGGTCCTGCACTTAAAATAATCTACAGTAATTGTAATTTTCCTGCCGAGTGGCATATGATCTGGCCTATTTGTTGGTAATACCTACAAAATGATAATACTGTGCTTCAAAAGATCCTAATGTTTTTATAAGGTTGTCATTTCTTAAAATGGAACAATACATGACGTGGTTCTTTAGTAATGATATTTTCTGATTATTTCATTTGATAGATTTCAGGATGTCATAAATTGACTTTTTAATACATTTATCCCATGCTACCTCAAAACACCACACTTTTGTTGTTTTGAGTAATAGATCCCCTAGCAGCAGACATATTGTGCATTTAAGTAATCTCATGAACCCTCACATGTGTGTGGTTTTCCTCTGATTGCAGCAGGCGAATTGTGTCCTTTCTTTTATTCCGCTTAATGTTATTCTCTTTATATTCCTACCTTTGGGCTAATGCTTTATATTTGTTCTTAATCAGGGCCGTGAAGCTTTGGAGTGGGTAATCAGGCGACTGAATGCAGAGATCGAGGAGCTGACAGCCACAGCACGGGGGTCCATACGGCCCCCCATGGCTGCTGCTGTCACTGAGAAATGACAACCGCCTCTATTTTCCAGCAGAGTCAGAGAGAAATTGCATGCCAATCCAGCCAGCCATTTTATGGTGCTCTGATTCTGTTTTGGTGCTCTGGAGTTTTTTTCTATCATACTAGGGTACAATTGATCTATCTCATATACTTTTTACTATCTACATTAGATATATTTTTAATAGCAGACAGCAACATAAAGTGATTCTGTTGAGTGCCTGGCAGGACCGCATTGATGAGAGATTCGATCAAGGACATGTTTAGACACCACTGTTATCTGTGGGTTTGAAGACCTCAAGCAAAGAACTATCTGAAGCACTGGATGAACTAAAAACACTAGAAAAGTGCCAAAGAAGCACTCGCACCACTCTTTGTCCAGCACAACGCCAGCCAGTATGACTTCTCTTTTGACACTGACGGCCACAAGAAAAACACTTATAGTAAAGAAAAACAGTTATGGTGAGATGCGTAGAAAGGACCGTAAAGAATACTCCTGTCAAGAGAGCATGGCACAAAACAATGCCTTGAAGAGGCAGGAGTCATGTGCAATAAATGTCTAGGGTCCATGGAAATGGTTTCAGGTGTCAGAGAGTAGAGTTTGTCCATGTGATCATCGACAATGTGACGTCAATGAAGTGTTTCCACGTCAAGTTTATTTTTGTAACAGCCATCTCCTAAAAAACACTTTCTTTCGGGACCTCATTTATAACAAGACACAGCACTAGTCGACGTTCATAAGCCTGAATACTAATACTGATTTGTTTTTATGTGATAACTAATATTATTATAAAGGTATTTAAGTTAAATGAAGGGATCAAGGTGTTTGCCATGTTTAGGTTTTTGAAGTAATGTATAAGAACTTTTCAAATGCTGCATCGGTATTACTTTTGATATGAATCACTTGGATGTGTGTAGAGAGGACAGTACAAACTTACAAGTTACAGATTCACTGTACATGAATGTGTTTGCTAAACTCAAACAGTTGTATATGCACAAGACTACTTTAAGCTAAGACCTGTGAATTGACTTTTATTCGCACTTTCACAAAGAAAAGCTGCTACACATGCTGAAAATGAATCTGTGAATGATATCACTGTTTGAATTTGAAAAGGTCTTTCTTTATGTAACAGACAGCAGTGTGATGATGGTGAAATATTTACTTAATTTAACATAATATACACATATATTTTTTTATCTGTAATGGGAATATTTATTTCGAAAAACGGTTGTTTTGAGGTATTAGTTGCAACTTGGGTTGAACATTAAGAAATGTGATATATCGCTTGTGTGACTCCAATAAGAAAAGGTGTCACCAACTGCAGAATGTGACAACAAAATAAAAATATTTAAACTTGTTTATAAAATATCTCTGCCAGTTATTACGTCGTAAAAAAATAACAATCAGATCAATTAAGAAGAATATTGTTTTTTGAATTAGCATTCATTTTCCGTTTTCCAGTACTTACAGCCTCATGTAGAGGTGATACTAGCTGGGGGTGTGTGTGGAGGCACCGCTGCAGCATGAGCCTGACACAAGCAGCACTCCCGCTGCTGCAAGAGTTGAAGAGAGGTGTGGTGCTATCTGTTGAAACTGCCTCCACCTATTGGGGATTTGAAAGAGTGGAGTGGATATTCATCCAAATTATTTTTTCAAGTCACATTATGGCCTATCTGAAAACACGTCCAGTGTTTATGATTCTGACAAAATAGTATTTGATTGTCTTGGGAGGCTCAAGAGTTCAATAACTGCTTTCCCAAATAAATATTAGGTGAGCATAAACACTCAAACACCTACTGTGCACTGTAGACCAGTACAACTGGATTCTTCTAACATTGCTCACTGGTTATGATGTATTGGTGTCGTTTTTTTGAAAACACAAGTCACATGTTGCCCCACTGTGGCCAAATGCTAGACTCCATTTGTAATGTCAGAAACGGACTGGCCAGAGTCAATATTATATTTCGGTTTTTAAGTTGCTTTTCCTTTGTGTGTAGAAACGTTGCCAGGGGGTGGGGTGAGGGCTAAAGAAAAATATTAATTAGTGAATGCTATAAACAAGTTAAGCAAGAAGGCACCATGCTAGAGATGTCAAGTGGATTTAACCATAGGCTACTAGCCAAATGTTAGAATTTCACAAGAGCAGTGTTGATTTCTAAATATTTGTAGAATTGATTGTAACATGCTTATGTTAAAGATTTTTGAATTAATATTAAAGATACAAAGTGGAGGAGTCGAGGAGGGGAACCGAGGAAAGAGGAGGGGAAGCAGCAGGCGTTTAGAGAAATGAGAAATCCTCTCCTCTGAGCAGTCATTTTAAAGATGGACTGATGTCTGATGGACAGAACTGTGTTCATGACTACTTATATATTTACTTTTAATTCATTCACAGTGCGGTATAATGAGACAATAATAGGGTACAGATGCGGACATTTATATAAATATATACAATTTCAGAATCAAACAAGTATGAGAGCACTCCGTAACACAATCAGAGACTGGATATATGGAAATGCATCCGTGGAGGATGCATCAGTGTATCCTCGACCATAGTTCCTCCAGAGAGCCTCCTCGATGCTCGATCCTCGAAGTGCATTTAGAGAAATTAGAGGTCCTTCAACATGGCGCGCTGAAATTCATTTCCGGGTCACTGCCGGAGGACCAAGGAGTTGAGGGGAAATTTAGAGGTTTCTCAATACTCTAATTTGAAAAATGAAAATGTGTTTTATTTTTGCTTTCATATATATTAATAGTATTAACTCCTTTGACTAGACTGTACTAAAATAACACATTTCATTTAATAGTAATAATATTTCAAATGTGTTATTTTAGTACAGTCTAGTCAAAGGAGTTAATACTATTACTATATATGAAAGCAAAAATAAAACACATTTTCATTTGTTATGGTTGTTTGATTGAAAAGACAACATTCAACACATTTTCAGAAAAACACATTACATTTTACCAAGTTAATGTCGTAGTGCATACAAGGTAATAGACTTAACGATTTGCACTGCTGCTTCTCTCCGCGTTTCATTTACAGTGATCGGTTTATCGTTCAATTCACACTGCCCAAGTATATGTTTAGGGGTCTCTTGGAAGTAAACAAATGCATTTTTTATATCAGATAAATGCATTAACATCACATGCAAATTCTCTATCCTTTCACCCGCCACGATTATAATCTGCTTTGCTTCTTCTTCGGTTTCACCATTATTAGCTCTGAATGTAATCCTTTCTGGGGCTTCTTGTGATTCTTGTGGTCTGTTGAATACCTGGCATAAGATTTGTTTAGCTGGTACCATATAATTGTCTTCAAAAGCTTTGTCTATATAGTCACACGTTTTGGCGTATCCTTCGATGTAATGACAACCGATACTAGAATAGAGATCCTCCAGCAAGATGTAGCTTTTTCATCTATCATTTCCAACCAAGCAGCAATAGGTCAAATTTAAGAATAAGTAATAGTTTGTCAAGATTTTACCGAAAAAGTCAAAAGTATAGTTTGTCAGAAATATGGAAAAGTCATTGTGTACAAATAGTATCGTGAAAATTAAAAGAAAGAAAACTCAATTCATTACAAATTAAAGAATATTTTACCCAGTTCTAAAGTGTTGCACCCCTTAAAGAAAACCCCATTCCTTACAAAGTACTTCGTATTATACCCTTTGTTAAGTGTTGCGTACATCAAAGTGTATCTTAAAGTATCTTGGTAGCAGAAAATAACTAGAAATATGTAAGGTTATCAGAAAAAAAACAACCTTGTTTAACTGAACAAGTGTTTAAAAAAAAAACGGCCATTAAAAGAAACCAAATTCCTTACTGTACTTCATATTCTACCAGTTGTTAAGTGTTGCATACGCCAAAGTGTGTCTATAAGTATCTTAGTAACACAAGAAAAGAGAAAAAAGCATTGATGTTAACAAAAACTGGATTGTTCCACTGAAATAATAAATAAATAATTTCAAAAGTGCGTTTAAAAGAAAATGTATTCAGATAAAGTATTTTATTTTCAGAAATGTTTAAGGTTTTGCATACATAAAAAGTGTATCTTACAGTTCCTTTGTGAGAGAATTACACACAAATCTGCAGAGTGTCCGTAAAAAGTGTTAAAATCACAAACTTGGCTTTTAGAGAAACAGTCTTTAAGAAAAAATCTAATCAGACAATGTACTTCATTTTCTAGTTTTAAGGTTTTGCATATCTCAAAGTGTGTCTAAAAGTATCTTGGCAAGAGAAAAAAAGGCAAAATCTGCCTAATGTCAGTAAAATAAGTGTTAAAATCACAAACTTGCCTTTTAGAGTCACAGTCTTTAAGAAAATAAAAGTTTTACACAGTGACTGACATTCTGTATGGGGGTTTCACACCGGAGCTGCTGCAGGGGTGCGTTGAAAAGGGGATGAGTATGTCTGGCTCTCGGGGGGGATGGTGTGTTAAGAGTCACAGTCTTTAAGAAAAAATCTAATCAGACAATGTACTTCATTTTCTAGTTTTAAGGTTTTGCATACCTCAAAGTGTGTCTAAAAGTATCTTGGCAAGAGAAAAAAGCCAAAATCTGCCTAGGCCATTTAAAAGAAACCGAATTCCTTACAAAGTACTTCATATTCTAGCAGTTGTTAAGTGTTGCATACATCAAAGTGTGTCTAAAAGTATCTTAGTAACACGAGAAAAGAGAAAAAAGCATTGATGTGAACAAAAACTGGATTGTTCCACTGAAATTAGCTGTTTTAACTGACATTTCTTGACCCGGAAATCGACCAAGACACGCCATTTATATATAGAAAGAGTTTGTCCCTGTCGGCTGCTGCTGCCCTCTGCTGTTCAGGAGGATTTCCCTCTGACGTCACGCTACCCTTCTCGCCAGCCAATGAAAAACGAGCACAGAGCATTCTCTCAGCCAATCGGAGGCCGGGATGTATTTAAAGAGGGACGTTTGAAATCAAACTAGTAGCGTTTGAGGGAAGTGTTTTCCAGCGGCCACATTGGAAATTATATTGGCAAGATTTTGTTCCAGTTTGATTCCTTTTTATCTGCGTTTACCACCTCACAACATCGAGCCGGCTTTTAACAGGATTAGTATACTGTCCATCTCGTGGTATATTTATGTAGACACAAACCTTGAGCTCTCGTCAACTGGCCGACGTAGCTGCTAGCTAGCGAGGTTGACGTTAAAACTACCTGCTTGAGAGCTAGCTTACTCTTAGTTTGGATTCTGCATAAGTTATCGGTCATTTCGGGCATTGTGCAATAACATAATCGGGTAAGTAATGTTATCTATGATAAGTGTCGAAAGTGATGTATGTTGTTGATGCTATGGTTACCGAAAAGCTAACAGTAGCGCAGAACTCAACGTTCACACGGTTAGGTAACATTGGCCAACAAGCGGAGAATGCTAACGTTACATCTTCTTTTTTGTCCGTAACCGGCAGTGTGTAGTTTTTACGAAAAATAACATGTTTTACATTTATATGTATTCAAATAATAATTAACAGATAATACATTACCTTGAAGAAATTACACCAATACTAATTTTAACGTGAGTGAATGTAGTCACAGAAAATAAAAGGCTTTTTTTTGGTTAGAAGCTCTACTTACTATCTGACTTGTTTGATGAACAATGTAAAAAAAATAACCTCCCTTTTACCTTTTCTTAGAATATGGACTCTTCTGCCAGACTCAAGATGACAAAGGACATGAAACTCCAAAGGCCAGAAGTGAAGGTACGATTGTACCATGACTATACAAAAAATACACTCTCACGGATTTCCATGTGAATGTGTGATGAATTCAACTTCAATTTGTTGTGAAAATCAGAGTCAATACTACAGCTATAACACAATTAGTGCATGTAGTTTTCAAATGTAGAACTCATTTGTGTGCAAACCCATGTAGAGAAGATGGAGCTTTCATTCTTCTATCCTTTTTTAAAAGCCAGTTTATTCAGTGTTTGTTGATTTCCTCTGATTTCAGACAAGCATGGATGGTCCAAAGCGGATTCCCGTGTCACAGCCGTCTCAGGCATCTGTAGTCGCACCACCTCCACATCAGCGAGTTCTAGGCTTGTCAAATGGACCTCAGCGCGTTCAGCGTCCTATGAGCCACCAGAAATCTGCATCTCATGTCTCGGTTGCTGTCAAATCTGCAAACCCCACTGATCAGAATGTGAACCCTACCCCAACCCAGAGTAGAAGTCGGGCAATGCAGCCCAAACGTGTGTCTCAGCAAATCCAACCAAAGGCAATCGTGCCCAAGGTGAATCCAGAGCCAGCCAAACCCCCATCGGAACTGGCAAAGCTGGAGAAGCCACAGAGTAAGCCAAATATAAAATTGGACAATCTAATCAATATTGTATCTAATTTTTCTGTATGCTAAAATGTGTTTGTGTCTTTTTCTCAGCCAAACCTCCCAAGATTGTTTCTGCAAAAGCCTCTTCAACAGATAGGTGTATATTAAATGATACTTGTATTACTTATTTTATGCATAAAGTATTTGCGTGTTGTCTGTAACTCTGCACATTTCTACTTGCAGCCACCGATGGAGCCTGGAGAACTTTGACATTGGCCGTCCCTTAGGAAAGGGTAAATTTGGCAATGTCTACCTCGCCAGAGAGCGACAAAGTAAGTTCATCTTGGCCCTGAAGGTGCTCTTCAAGAAGCAGCTTGAGAAGGCGGGGGTTGAGCACCAGCTGAGGAGGGAGGTGGAGATCCAGTCTCACCTCAGGTAATGTGTCATTCAAATGATGTGATATGATGCCAAGTATGAATCCTGTCTGTTACACAAAGTGGTGGTACAAAGTATTTAATTTCAAAGATGTCTGAATCGCGAAAAGATAAACTTGCTTGTTAAGAGAGAAGATCACTGGCCAAACTGTACGCATACAGTTAAAGACAGGCTGCTATAGTGGACTAAATCATTCTATTTCTATAGTTGGTGCACCCTGCTGCGTGCCATTTCTCTCTTTTGAATTGGTCAAATGACCATGTTAAACCTGTATGGCATGTGTTTGTAGCAAGCTCCTTACTATCAAGTGTGAACACTGCTTAATTTGCCATCCTGACCCTCATCTGGTCTCTGTTTAAAATGTAAGCGCAGGGAATGATTGCATTTTGATAACCAGGCTGTTAAAATCCTTGTTATGTGGACCTTCTCTTGAAAGCAGCTGCTGGGACATTTGATTTAATTTAGTTCTGTCTTTTTCTCTTTTAAATATTGTTTGGGTCCTTCAACAACATTTCTCTAAATACTCCATCTCGCCCTCCTGCAGGCACCCCAATATTCTGCGCCTCTACGGTTACTTCCATGACTCGACTCGTGTATATCTCATCCTGGAGTTTGCACCCAAGGGTGAATTGTACAGTGAGCTGCAGCGCTGTGGATGCTTTCCTGAGGACAAAAGTGCCACAGTAAGTTCCAACTTTGGAACTTTTGTGAAATGAGTGCTAGTATAGGATTAAAGTCCATATAAGGTCGGTGTATACTCATTTAAAAAATGTTTTGATGTTTATTGTCTATTGAACATTTTTAGGAGGGTGCTGACATTGTATTGCATGTTGTATTAACCATTCTTAATGTGCTGTTGTAGTACATCATGGAGTTGGCTGATGCCCTCAACTATTGCCACTCCAAGAAGGTGATCCACCGGGACATCAAACCAGAGAACCTGTTGCTGGGGGCCAACGGGGAACTGAAGATCGCAGATTTTGGCTGGTCGGTTCACACACCCTCCTCCAGGTATGTGCATATGCTTTTGTACAAATAATAAAGTGAAATGGAATTGGTTACAAAACCTAACTACACATCTCGATTCTCCGGTGTGGCAGTATTTTGGATTCAAGCCAAATCAACGAGGCGAACCTATGGACTTGATATATCATGCATTTTAAACTACACCTAAAACACAACCACCCCATTCCGTTTTCCAAGCTGGTAGCAAACACGGCAGCTGGAGATGGAGAGCCCCCACCTTCCCGACAGTTTACAATCAAATATGCATTTGCCCGATAATGCAAACATGTTGGTGTTCCTTGCTCGAAAACTTTGAAATACAGATTTGGATATGGCCAGTTGATGCATCTGGGTCTTTGTATGGACACTTGACTGTTGTTTTAAGGAGTTGTTTTTTTTTTGCTTGTGAGACAATGTGTGCTTTATTTATTGGTGACGTGCAACAACATTAACCTTTCTGTTGGTCGCTTGTTAGCAGACCCTTCACGCGATGGCAGAGCAAACGGGTACAGGCAAATACTACCCACAAATAAACATATGGACAAGGTTACTATTTAAACGAATGCTAAATGTATTTAGGGACCTATCAATGTGATTTTAAGTGCGGGTGGAACCCCCTCCTCTAAGGGGGTCCGCGGGCATCCTCCTCTGGTAAGTTTCTTTTTTCTTGGAGTTAAATGCATCAATCTGGTGCACTTTGAGAGGAAAATAAAGAGACTAAATCTATGGAAACAACCATATGAAACAGAACTGTATACATTTCAGTAATCATAAAATGATGGCCATAACCAATAACAAACCATTTCCAATATGAAAAAAACACTGAAACTTGTTTGTTTATTTTTGGTTCATTTATAGTTGTGAGTGTGTCTGGGCTCCTGAACCAGCCTCTCCTGTCTCCCTCCTCTCCCCCCTTCTCCTCTTTGAGGCAGCAAAGACTAGTTTTAGCTAAACAAGTTTTAAAAGTGTATCTTACCTTTTTTCACCTAGTTAACTTTTAATTTTTTATTCATGCATATTTTACTAATCACTACCCTCTCAAATGGAAATATGTGTTTACATAAATGGTGACCAAACGGTTTGAGACCCACTGAGAACTTAGACTAAGTTAACTATCTAAACACTCAGAGAGTCCTTTACCTCACCTGAGCTGATGTTATCCCGAGCTTGAATGACACAGAGACCAATCAAGGGCTTTGATTTGTGATCTGTATGACAGTGGCCATGTCGGCAGGCCACATCATGTAGACAGCCAGTCACCCTGTGTGAGGCACGCCACTTAACAGGCCAGGCCATCGTGAAACCCCCCGGTTCTCCTGATGACCAGTGGACTTGGTACAGGAGGCGTAGAGCGAGGGATCATTGGCCACAAGTTAATCGATCGCAGATGGCGTCGTGATCACGGACGAATACAAAAAAATGATATAGAAAAAAAGAAACCTAAATGGGTCGCAAAATATACTTGTCAAGTATAATCTGTGTGAGAAACCCTGCATTTGTCACGTCCCGCATCGACTACTGTAAAGCCATCCTCTCAGGCATACCCACCGAGCTCATCAATAAACTACAAATAATACAGAACTCTGCAACCCGGATCATCACCTGCACCAAGGCCTCGGAACACATCACCCTCATCCAACTCCACTGGCTCCCTGTTCAATCCCGTATTGACTTAAAAAAACCTACTGCTCACTTAGAATGCCCTACATAACCTGCCCCCCCAATCTGGCTGACCTTCTTCAGGTGTACACCCCCCCCCCCCTCGTTCCCTCCGCTCCCCCTCTGCTGGTCTGCTAACCGTCCCCACGTTTCGTCACCATGGGTGCTCGGGCTTTTAGCTGCACTGCTCCCAGACTCTGGAACTCCCTCCCCCCGCACATCCAGCAGTCAGACATAATCACCATATTCAAATCCCAATTTAAAAACCCACATGTTCAAATCTGCCTACTCACTGTAGTGCTCCCCATTATGTTTCATTTGTGTCCACTTAATTGTCTCCATGATTTCCTGTTTGTTTTTATCATGTTCTGTTGCCTATTAGCGTTTTTCTTTTTTTGTCATGAAAGGCGCCTAAAAAAAATGTATTAAGGTAAGAAGCTTCCTCCGTGAAGCTACGCGTTGTGATGTCTGTGTTCGCTTCCCCTGTCGCGAGTTTCGATCAACCGGGGATGATACTAATATTTCTGGAATCTCAGTTTGCTAATCGATATCTTGTTTTTGCAGATACGATAAGTAATAAGGGTATTTAAGCTGTGAGTTCTGTGCTAAGTGCGATAGCTTCGTGGCTCATTTAGACGCTTCTTGCGAGACTTTTTGTTTCAGTAAAAATGGTTCGTATCGTCAGGTAGCTGAGTTTCTTCCCGTTATTTGTGTATGACACATTCATACGTTTTTAAATATTAAGAAGCCCTCAGGCGCTGTTTCTTGCAGTGATGCGTTTTTCCCCCGCCGGCTGGGGAATGGGGATTCACAGATTAAGTATAATTGGATCTCTGTTAACTCAAAGTGTATTGCTCCGTTACATTTGCAATTCACTTGTTTTTGCTTCAGTATCCATGCTCAGGTACACCTTTTTTGTTTCTACAAAAACTGAGCTTACCAGGGTGTCCGCAGGGTCTTAAAAAGTATTAAAAGTTGATAAATCAATTTAGTGAACATTAAGGCTATTAAAAAGTATTAAACGGCATTTTCCAAGGTATTAAGAAGGTCCACAGCAACGACAACATGTAACACCCTTTAATTTACTGAAACAACATGTCGTGAAACCCCCTCAAGGCGGCCCCATGCAGAGCGTACCATAAAATGCTGCTTCTTATTTTAAGTTTCGTTTCGTTGCCTTGCTCCGCTCTGTGGGGGGGTGTTTATCTGCTGGTGGACTACCTGAGAGATATACAGCAGGAGACCACGCCGTCCACCGCGGAGAATAAACAGAAGGACAACCATGTCAACCATGCTCCGGGTCTTCTTCGCTGCTTTTGGTGTATTTTGTGGCGGCAGCAGCGCCACTTACAGGCCTGGCATATGTACTACAGCGTTTCCAGTGGTCTAGTGTGAACCGACACGTTAATGAATCGAATGCGTGTGAACGGAAGACTTTTTTGCGTTTGCGTTTTACTGTATGCGTCCTCGTGGGGCCGGGGTCTAAGCCAAACTATATCCGGTCACAGAGATCTGCTATTTTAAAGTAGACTGTATGTGTATATATATACAGTCTATGGTCAACACATATCGACCCTAAATATAGTCTATATTAAGAACGAGAAAAGTCTTAACATATCGTTTTTTGTAAACATATGACATGTGTGAGGGTGATTACGTCAGAGCATCGTCCTATGTGCCGGGCTTAGCCCTGGACAGCCCCAGCCCAATTTAACCCCTGGGTATTTGTGAGGGAGCTCCTACATGCCATTACCCCGCTAAAGCTCACCAAAGTTTAATATATTTCATAGTTCAAAGTTTTGTCAATTGTTTTGTTTATTGGTTAAATACTGGTTTCTACTGGTTTCTGGGGAGTTCTACTGGAGTGAAAGAGCACATGCACAGCAAAGCAGCATGCTGCATTAACCCTGACCTTCACAGAGAGGTTGAAGTTCATGTGGAGAGGAGGCTTCAGTAGTCTTTCTGCACTCTGTTTAGTTGTGCTATCTTACAATCAATATAGTAAATGTGAGGTAAAGTGTGTCGCCAAGGTAACCGGTTAGAACTCGAAGTTGCGATGAGGTCTTAAAATGTATGGAAAGGGTCTTAAAAAAGGTCTTAAAAGGTATTAAATTTGACTTCAGGATTCCTGCATATACCCTGCTTACACACTAACTTCATGCATTTCACTTTGTTATTGCAGGAGATCTACGCTGTGTGGAACACTGGACTACTTGCCTCCTGAGATGATTGAGGGTAAAACTCATGACGAAAAGGTTGACCTGTGGAGTCTGGGCGTCCTTTGCTACGAGTTCCTGGTTGGAAAGCCCCCCTTCGAGACAAAAAGTCACGAAGAGACCTACCGCAAGATTTCAAGGGTAAGGCATATAAAGCTAAAAAACAATACTCCTTGAAAATTGCTTTATTTTCAACATATAAGAAGTTTCGTCTACACCAGTGGCCTCCAACACATCGATCGCGAGCTACCGGTAGCTCGCCGCGCGATTATAGCATATAACGTTGCTGCTTGATTTTTCGGCATAACGTTGACTTTTTATGTCACATGAATATCAAATTGGTCCGTGACGCAGAGATCAAGGAACAGACGTGACAGTGACACTACACACGAGGCAGTCTGCTTTATCCATCAACACCAGCAACACCAGTCCAGAATCAACAGCAGAATGACCCGCTCTGAATCAGTCCGTGTCGCTGCGACCCAGAGACACACAGGGAGGGATTTGTGTTTTTGAAAAACACTCGCTATCGTCATGTCAGGTTTTTGGTGGATTTAATCAAGTCTTGGATTGCAGAGTATGAATGTCCTCTTGCTATTTTCAGTTGATGAATAAGTTTGTGAATGCAGGAGGAGATCTTCCGCGATCACCGTCTCCTCTGTTCCTCCGAACCCCGCCCCTCCCTGTAAATAATGAGTGACCTGATAGAACCTTTATTATTCACTTAATCACTGATTGAGATATGATGAAGCTGACTTAATCTCATACATTCATGGGATTTATGTAAAGGAAGACAGAGAATGTAAGTGTGCACTAGGGCTGTCCCGAATACCATTTTTCGGGCTCCGGATATTCGGTAGTAATCAGCAGCGAATATTCGGTGCGGAAAGATATATATATATTTTTTTACAAACAAATGTCATAACACGCTCATACACCTGACAACATGCTGTGAAGCAGAAGTGCACAAAGAGCATACTATTACGATTTATATTTATTTATTGTCTCAGTACTCGCATACATTAAAACTAAATGTGTCCTCTGCATTTAACCGAGCCGCAGTGCAGCGCCTGGGGAACAAATCTGGTTCCAAATTACGTTTTACAACCTGAAGATACAAAACACATATTTATGTTATAACAACAATGCTTTTAATAACATAGCCGTAACAGTAGGCCTAACAGTGTAATACTTGTTACCGATACAGTAAACAGTATTTAAATAAATGGAAGAACGAAAAATAAATGAACGAACTGTATGCCAATAATTGCCTTAGTCCCAGATGTTCCCACATTGCTCCTATTATTTTCACTATTCGGATCAAATTGAAAAACTAATATAAAAAAGCAATTCGGTTACTTGCTTGCAACTATTTTCCAAGCAAAGTAAGTGCACGATTTTATCATGTGTAACGTTACTGTTTAAACGGCGGATAAAGCAGCTTCATCATGGCAACTTGACAACAGCTAAGCTAGGCTAGTACTTGCAGCATCCGGTGACTTTTCAGAGTTGTTGTGCCACCGTGGTAGGCCAGTTTCTTGTCGCATATTTGGCACACTGCCTTCTTCTTACCATCGTCCAATTTAAAATGGTCCCACACAGCTGAAGTCTTCGCCATTTTGTGTTCAGGTGTGTGAAACGAGGTGAAGCGAGGTGAAGCGTGCCGTTTGCATTCGTGACTGAGTGAACGCGATGTCAGGAGCACAGGCTGAGATTGTATATATTTCCACATTTTAACAGTGCAATTCAAAAGTATAAATATAGTATAAGAATATGGAAATTCGCCTTTATTGATAGCATACATTTAGGAAAAAATTTGAAAATAAAAAAACGAATATCCGAATAATGAAATTAAAACCCGAATAGTTGACCAACGAACGAATATTCGAATATTCGGGTACAGCCCTAGTGTGCACCCACATGCAGTATTTTTGTTTTTATAATGCTGTTGTACTCCTGTTGACTGCTGTGTTCAGACTCAAGTCATGTTTGTGATGCCACATTCAGGACATTCAGTGTCCTTTTTTTTTAACAGAAGACCGTTGCTAGAAGCTGCAGCTAGAATGCAGAAGTATTAGTTTTTAGTTTGAGGATGGAACAATTTCACACGCAGATATAGGGAGGCTAGACCTATACAATTGATTTATTAATGTTTATAATTGAATGTCAACACAAAGAAGAAGAAAAAGATGGCTGAACTGTTCAGTGTCAATCCTGTGGAGATGGATGTTATAAATCTCCAAAATCATGTTCAGCTTAAGTCTCAGCAACACTTCTGGAGCCTTGTAGACCCAGAAAACTATAAGAACATTCACCAAGCAGCACTGAACATGTCTGCTTTATTTGGCTCTGCAGACCTTTGTGAAGCTGCTTTTTCTGACATGAATGTAATGCCATTTAAATACAGAACAAGACTGACTGATGGACATTTAAATGACTATTAGAGTGAAGTGGGTACACTCCAGCATACACCTCTATGGTGGACTCCATGCAGTGCCATTCATCTCACTCACTGTGAAAAATAGTGAATGTCACTTATTTTACACATGTGCCATAAGATGCTTGTAAGGTGGTGATTAAGGTGATGTACTCACAATAGCCGCATTCACACCGGAGTACTTTTCCCCTTTAGTTCCGTTAGTACTAGATGTCCCGATCCCCGATCACGTGATTTTCAAAAGATCGGAATCGGGAGAAGAAAATCGGGGATCGGGGATTTTTTTTTTTTTATATAGAATATATTTTTTTTAATTTAATGTTACAAAACAAAAATGACCATGTTCACGTATTAAAGTCATCCTGAGGCCTTAGTTTTGGTTTAAAATTACACAACATCATGTATGTGTTGCTTCTTTTGGGCTTGTTTTCATAGACATGGTTGCTTATTCCTCTCAAATCTGGCAACAGAGTGGGCGCAGTGTCTAATAGTAGCAGTAAGCTAACGAGAGGCTACGGTCAGCTGGTGACTCGGGAGTCGGGACAGAGAAAATGTCAGGAGTTTGGAAGTATTATAAAATTGAAAGCGAAGGCAGTGTTACAGCCAGATGCAATGTTTGCAAGGCGGAGGTTCCGCGTGGTGGAAAGAACACGACCAACGTTCAACACGACCAACGTTCAACACGACCAATCTAATACGCTACCTGAGAAACAAACACCAACAACAACACGACGAGTACACAACGGCAACTCAGGTAACGGCACTGAAACAACCAACACTTTCAGAGACTTTTAAAAGGAAAGAGAAACTGCCCCAGAACAGTGAAAAGGCCAAACAAATAACAGCCAAGATAGCTGAATTCATCGCGTTGGATGACCAGCCGTTATCTGTTACCTTTTTTTTTCTCTTAATGCATTGCATAAAGATCGGATCGGGAAAAATCGGTATCGGCAGATTGTCAAAATCAAATGATCGGAATCGGATCGGGAGCAAAAAAAGGTGATCGGGACATCCCTAGTTCACACCAAAAAGAGTACTTAGTGCCGGGAACTTTTACCCCCATTTTTTGTTCCTGCTAGAGAGGTGGTACTATCCCGGGGGGGAAAAGTGCCCCAATTCTGATTGGCTGGGCGAATTGCAAACCACGCCCGTAAAACTCTGAAAAGTTTTGTGAAGCCGCCATTGTATTTGTGGCATTAGCCCCACGCACCAAGAATAACTTCTGGCAACACAAAAAAAAACATGGGAGCGGTGGAGTGATGAGGAGGTGTCGGCGTTCTGGCGATTTACTCGGAAGGCTTCAGTAGAAGCGGCTTATGTGGGCCATTATAAAATGTGAGAAATTGTCGTTAACATTTTTTATAAGCTTTAGGTATTGCAATTTCACACGTGTAAACAAGTAGCTTCATTCAAATGATGAGGGCTATGTGCATTTTTTCAAAGTAGGGATGGGTATCGTTTGAAATGTATCGATTCTGGTTCTGCTTATCGATTCCCCGTTTCGATTCCAAAATTGTAAAAGAGGTCAAACATTTAGATAACATATCTTTATTCTTTTAAGCTTTAACCGACCTTTTTATATAAAAAAATATACATGCAATACAAATGTATTGCACAATAGCTTTATTTTAACTGAGCTATGCCTGTGGCAAGCTATTAACAGGCATTACACTGTGCCTTGTCTTTTTATTTTTTAGTGGAGCCTCACTTTAGAGCAGGCATCCTCAAAGTACGGACTCCGGTCCGGATCCGGACCGAACCACAACAGTCTCTGGACTCTGAGCAAATTATACTTTTCATATGTATTATCTGTGTTATCTGCGAGACATCGCCACAACGCAACGAGTCAAAATGATCCGCTATGTCCATAGACTGCAAACAGCGCTCATCGGACATTTATGAGAGAAAGTCTCTAATGTCCGAGTGCAAATGAATGCAGCACAAGATGCACGTCATGTAACCCCTCCCCCGGTCCTGGCGCGAGTGTGGACATATGATTGGCGGCGATTTCATTTGAACGGGACGGTGCAAAACGAGAAGCCTTCGGACCAAAGCACTGAAGGAATGAGGTATTTGCGGTCTACACTGACAGAGAAGAGACTCTCAGTTTGGCTGTACTCAGCATTGAATCAAAACGCACTAAAGCTGTTGATCTTAATACTTTTGTGAGGCGATTTGCTGAACAAAATGGTAATCGCCGCATTCAGCTGTAATACACTTCAACTTGATGCTCTGCTCACGGATGAGCATACACAACTATTAAGATGATGACCTTACGTGTGTAAATATATTTTTTTCTTTGAGGGGGGTCTGCCCCAAAAAACAGTTTTAAGTCCTGAGGAAGTCAAATAAGACGGTGTGTAAAACTACACTGCCCAGCCAAAAAAAAGTAACCACTTTGATTTAACTAGGTTAGTAGGTAAGGACATTCCACTGAATAATAACTGAAGTATAAAAGAATGCATGACTGAAGTGATGGAGACCATGTTGAAGGCAAGCAAAAAGAGGAAATAACAGGTCAAATCAAGCAAATGCCCCTCTCAGATTCCACAGCAACCAGAAGAACATAAATACTGGCTGGTGATTTGATTAATCAGCTTTGTGATGGAATAGAAAATGCACAGTGCATTTCCTTAGCTGTGGGTGAGTCCACTGACAATGCTCAGTTGCTGGTGTTTGTGAGTTTTTATGATGAGGCAAAGGGGGGGTTTGTTGAAGATGTGTTGGGCCTGACGAACCTCAGTGGACACACAAGGGGGGGGGGGGGGGAAGACATTTATAAAGCAATAATGGGAATGCTGAATGAAAGAGGGTGCAGCTGCCTTTATTCAAAACTGTGCAGCTCTTACACTGCGACTCTGAGGGGTCAAGCACAGACACAATAACAATGGAAACTGCTGCATACAGATTATTTTTGTTTTTGCAACCTCGTGCTAAGAATCTTGTTGCAATTGTTTGAATGACCGTAATAAACGGACCTTTGTCTTATTGAAACATTTATTTTGGACCTTTAAGATTTGTATTTGAGTACCCCTGCTTTAGAGCATTTACCGCGATCCATCTTTGGTGTTATGAAGTGACTGAGCTCGTGAACTGTCTGCGGGGGGAGCCTCACTGTGGGGCAACTGTGGACCTCTGTTGCCTGTCAGCGCAACTTACATGATGCCGTTTAAAAAAATTAAGGGCGGTGCCGGTGTTGTGTCAAATTATGCTCCCCCTGGCCTGCCGTAAAAAGCACCCCCCATAAAAAGATGCTTCTATTAATCCCACCCTCAAGCACTTCGGAGGGTATAGTTGTAGGACCAGTACCAATAAATGGAGCAAGTTTCATGTATGTGACACGTTTATTGTCAGAGATGGCAAGGGGTGCATATCGTGGCAACAAGGCTGTTCATAAAAAGCACCACCCAAAATAAACGATATTACATTAATCCCACCCTCACGCACTTCATGTAAAAATAAACAATACATTGTAAAGCAAAAGTATACAGACAAACTGAAAAATAAGTGACGAATGAATGCAAAATCCAGGATTCGACAACCCAACCATCAAAAAGACAACCTAGAATAGCGGACTATACTTTCAAATGCGCGTTCCCGTGTCAAGGGGTGCATTTCACGACGGGGGTGCATAATTTGACACGACACCGACGGTCAGCGAACCGAGCCGGCTGTCAACGGCCCGCTGACGACCGGCCGTTCTGTGATGCTCCAGAACACACAGATGGCCAGTCCGCCCTCACCCTGTATCCCACCGCGGCGCAGATGGACCCGTTGGAATACAGGGTCTACCGCGTTTAGGAACTGTTAAGCAGAACCGAAATTGTGTATTTTGTATGGGTACCCAGCATTTTCTTATCGTTCTCATCTGGAACCGAGTTTCGGTTCCCAACCGTACTCTCAGGTGAAGAAAGGTTGGAGACCCCTGGTCTACACGATCACTCTTGTAAACCAACCATTTTAAAACTAATACTCCTAGTCATATTATTTGTTTTCTCCTGGCATCTCAAACTACGTGACCCAGAGCAAGTTAAGCATTAAATAATGATTCAAAACTGAATACATGATATAAACAGCTGATAATGCAAAGTGGCAGAAAAACCATGATTTCTGTGACTTTAAAGGAATTCAGTAAACGTTATATTTTGTAGTTGCATTTTATAGAAATTATTCAAATATGGTGATAAAGTTTAGCTTTTTTTTTTGTGGTTAAGGTACCTTGAAAGTGCTTGCTTATCCTCTTAAAATGCTGTACATGCCCGATGTTTAATCTTTGTACCAATATTTCTGTCTTTGTCACCCAGGTTGAGTACACTTACCCCGCACAGTCTGACATCAGTGCCGGAGCCAAAGACCTGATAGCCCGGCTGCTGAAACACAACCCCATGCACAGACTGCCCATCCAGGGAGTCCTGTCCCACCCCTGGGTGGTGGAGACCGCCACCAAGAAACCCACAACCCTCAGCCACGAGGAGCCCGGCCTCTGAGTCTCATTCTGTCCCTCCACCCAAAACCTGAGGTTTGTATGTGGGGGGTGCAGCAGAGCAGAACACAGGCTGAACAAAGGTGTGAAACATGAACACCAGTGTACAGCTGATTTATCAGAATCTGCCCTATTAACTTTAATATCACTTCATTTAGATGTCTTTGTCTGCAGTCACTTCCTTGTCTCTTTTATCTTCCTTTCCTTGTCTCGAATGGAATTCTATGCCTGTAAATATTTCACTTTTATTTGTGTAATTATGAAAATGTTAAGCTTTTCTAAAATGCCGTTACTTGAAATAAAAAGATAACTTATCTTTAGTGGAATATGTCACTTTGGAATTAAGCATTTATGTCTGTTAGTGAAAAGTATTTTAGTTTTCTCTTAAATTAATTTCAAGCTCTGTTAATTTTCTTTACTACTGGGAAAACTAGACTTGCACTGATATCCAATGAGCGACCAGCAGAGGGCGCCAGCATACCACTAGAGTTCTCTTGGGAGCTTGTTACAGATAACAGTCAGTATTACATCCATAGTTAAAGGTGGGGTAGGTAATTTTGGAGAAACCAGCTCGAGTGCGCTAGAATTTGAAAATACACAGCCGGAACAAATCTGCCACTTCCTTACAGAGCCCCTCCAACACACACGAACGTGCACGTGACCAATGAGGGCACGAGATAAGTTTGCGCACAGATGGAAGGATGACAGGCAGGTAGGCCGTCCAGTTATGTTAGCCGGGCCGGCTCAGATGATTGGTCGTGCTTTTTACAGTACTACGGCTTCCACAGGGGAATTTTTTTTTGTCATAGCAGATATTCATTGCTATCGGGATGTTAAGAGCATTCCATCGAATATAACAAGTGTATCTCGAGTCGGTTTCTCAAACTTACCTACCCCACCTTTAATTAATTGGTTTCACACATGATTTCTTCTATAATAAAATGTTAAGATATAAAGAAAGTATTTTGCCTTGTAGGCTATCATGTTTTTTTTTTTACTGATGGATTACAAAGACTATCAATAAACTTGAATTAGAAATAAGTGTGCAAACTAAAATGTAGGTTTGGGTCCTTTTTATAGATGACTCAACTGGGATGTTAACTAGAGGCAGTTACTTAAAGGAGACCTATCATGCTATATTTGAATAATATATTGTGGGGCCATACCTATATAAGGTATATTTATTAGTTTTCTTTTTCAAAATACCAAACCGATCATGCATTTTAGCCATGCTTCATTTTGCTCTCCTCCAACCCGGTCTTTGCATGCGCTGCAGCTGACCACGCCCCCCTGCAAAGGAGGGGGCCGAGTTACAAGCATCATGTTACCATGACACGGCAACCTCTCATTCCCCTGATAGGTGGAGAGTTGGCCATATAGGCACTGACATCAGAGATATTTCAAATCTGTATCAGATCCGTTGTAGCCCCGTTTTTAGAGAATTAGGTATGGAGGAAAAGAGAGGGTTGTGTTTTCTGACACTTGGTGAGTTCCCTGACACACCGGCAGAGCCGGCCCGACCCATTAAGCGAGATAAGCGGCCGCTTAGGGCCCGGCAGCCACTAAGGGCCCCCTAGCAAAAATCAAATAAAAATAATTTTGTTAATATGCCTAAATTGCCTACTCTCAGTCATGTATTATATTATTGAGTCAATCATATAATACATTAACCGTGCTTTACCTGAACCTCATGAGAGGACGGCAGGATTGTAATTTCCCGTGTTCAGTGAATGCAAGGCACCAGACCAACCAGAGAGTTGAATGGAAAGAAACATCCGTCTTATTGGCTGACAGGTACCTATCCTGTGAGCTGTGACAATGTTTAAAATAAACTGTCAGACTCAGAGTTTTTGAAGATGGACAGAACATTTGTTCTTAAAAAAGACGACAATTCTCAAGTGGTGGTTCACACCATAGATATATATCTATGGTTCACACAACAACCCCAGAGCCAGCACTTGAGCCAGGAGAAATTGCAGCTACGTTGAGGTTACTTTGAATCGCGGGGTAAGCTAAACCGTTAGCAAGTAGCTATAGCTAGCCAGATATATTAAATAAACACTTTGTCATACAATCTAAATGTAATGTTAGCGTTACCTGGTGATTTCAAAGAAAGCTCTCTGGGAAATGTTGACTTATTGTTCGACATGAAGCTAGAAGCTACCTTACAGTACACAGTTGATCCTGAATCCTGTCAATTAAAGTGTTTCATAGTTAGCTTAGCTAAGCATCAACCTAGCACTGAAATATATGGATTTTATGTGACAGTATTTCTGAGAAAAAGTCAGCTGAAATGGTGGCATAGTTGCCACTGCTTTACGTGTCGACAGCATGTTTGAACATATTTGCAGCAGTAAATGTGGTTATTTGGCCACTGACGTTGCCATAACAACACCTGAATTTAAATGTGCAACCTCTTTTGTGACAGATTTTGGCATGAAATGATAATTATTCTGAATTATATTCCTATTGACAGTAGGGATGGGAACGATTAATCGAATATTCGAAATTATTCAGGTATTCGAATATGAGTTATGAATATTTTAATAACATTTTTTTTTTTGGGAATGATGCCTAAGTTGATTACATATTATCAAATTGAATAATTCAATGTATACCACAGTGCCATAGCTAAATGTGTTAGTTGACGTCTAAAGGTGTGTTTTGCTCCGCTCACCGGTCCCTCACAGCGGGCAGAGCTGCAGGTGCTGATCTCTCTCTCTCTCGCGTCCGGTTATACTTCACTCGTGTTTATGTCCAAATCCATCAGATCTAGCTAGTTCTAGCCAATGATATGGCTGCTGCCCCTCCCTACACGCAGATTCAAACCTCATCTTAGGCCCAAATGTGGCGCAAATGCGCTCCGCAGCCGTTGCGAGGTTCATGAGCGTGCTCCCCCGCCCCCTGTCAACACTCGCAACACATGATGAGTGGCCAGCCTAAACAACAATAAGCGCTGCTTGGCAACCATGTGTGGCGGCAAAGTACATCGACATTTTGACTGGAGAGCTTTAGTTTTGCCGGTATTCAACATATTTTACCAGTCATAGTCCGGTAATTATTTACACTCTAAGAAGATTCCTACACAACAGACATGGCGTCAAAAAGGAGTAATGTGTGGAAATATTTCGACCAGGTTAGTGAGTGCGGTGTAGAGTGCAAACTATGCCAAATTAAACTTATATATACATGCTATACCCGCAACCTCCGTTCCAGCTGAGAGGGTCTTCTCTACAGCTGGGCTGATTGTGAATTGCCTCCGCACATGAAAGCTGTAGGCCTATAACTGTCAAACTGTGATCACCAGTTCAATACATTTGACAAATTCGACTTGGTTTCTACACTTATTTGAACATGTATGTATTTGTTTCCAAAAATTACTGAAAAAAAATTAAAAGGGGAGTGATTTGTAAAATATCCATAAATAAAAATCTGTTTACAGTTCTGTTTCATATGGGTGTTGAGAGATGTATCCATAGATCTCTTAATGTTGCTCTCAAAGTGCACCAGATTGATGCTTTTAACTTCAATATTTAAAAAAAAATCTTTGGACCCACCAGAGGAGGTTAGGTCCACGGTGTTTACATGCTTATTTATACAATATGTGTGCTTATGCTAACATCACAAGACAAAAGTTGGTTCTGTGTTGTGTGTAGTGAGAACGCGCTAGAGTGAGGGGGGCCCCCCAAGCCAAAGCTCGCTTAGGGCCCCCAAAAGTCTAGGGCCGGCCCTGCACACCGGGGACACATATTCATGTATAAAAGAGCATTTTGCATGATAGGGGGGGGGGGGGGGACTGGTGACAGTTCGTTTGCATTACAGATACAGAATCGGCACTTTAGAAACGGCTGAAACCGAGGGGTTTACGCACGATCTGGGATTTCGATCCTTTTCAGAGACATATATTGTATATATGAGACTTATATATTGTTGAAAAAGGGTATAACAAGGGAGAGATACCGTGCCTTGAAGGCCAGTTATTCAAACCAAAAATCCTTGTGATTTATCATTTTTAATGACTGCAATTATTCAGTTTTGAAGCATAACCTCTCCTGTCCACTAGGAGGCTCTCCAGGCATGATGTGTAGAGAAACCGAGAGGATTTTAGAGGCAAATTCATCCAATTACTTGATAGTCATTTCAGCAGTTTCATTAAAGTCGTGATTTTGCTCTTTGTGTGTTTTTATGACTAGTTGATAGAAAATACTGACCAGTGATGTGTGTCCGCAGAAAAACTGAATTCTCCATATTGGCGGTTTTTTTTTTTAAATATTGAACAAATGTTTGGGCTTTATTCAAATGGTGTTTAAGGGGCAGCTGCTTGTGCTTTTCATCCGTTAATCTGGTGATCACATGAGAAACTTCACTTTTCTGTCCCTGCAGTTTCATGTGAACTGGCCCTTTTCAAGCTATAGGGTGGGCTTCATCCGAGAATTCGTATGCACCAGGTAGCTTTTTGTTTCCACAGCTGGGGATTAGCCCATTCAGTGAATAATCGCTCTATCCAGATGTTTTGCGCAGAAAATCAACACGGTCGATAAACAGGTCCACCATAAGGCCGGATTCATGCCTGCAGCAGGAAATCTGTCGATGATCTTGGCAAGGCCCATTTATTCTTAACTTCCATAGACAAAGCTTGAACATGTAGAACATATCTAGAATAAATGTGATAGTATTTGTAAAAGCTCGAGTAGGCCTGTACACCAGCCCCCCCCTCTCAAACACAGGTAATTATTGTCTCCAAGCCACCAGGCCTCTGCAGCCTTTACGCTGTCAATAGACATTAATTTTGATTTATTTTGGACAAATATGAATGCGATTATTTTCTCCATCATTTTCTGTCTTTTATTATAGAGAAAAAAAATACATGTTCTGAACGTTTTTCATTTTACATAAAACCACACACATTTTTATAATATAATTTCACTTATTTGTTTATTCTTTAATATTAATTTCACGATATATGATAACGACTTTGAGATATACATTCCATCTTTTTGAAACCACAATAACACATTACACACACGGTTTTATAACATTTCCACAGGACCCATTGGATTGCACAGAATGAAAAATGTCTGTAGGCTATGCACATTTTCCTTTTAATTATCTATTTTTTTCAGATTCAGACACCACATTTTTGAGACGAGAGTCTATCAAATTAACTTTAGAACAGGTCATGGGTTTTCAAATGTAATGGAAAAAAGCATTATGGTAAATTGAGTGTGCAGAATTTCGGGGTCCCCATCTATAGAATTTGGTTCCGGGCGTGTATTACAGGTCAGGCGAATTTTGTTATTGCCGATTTTAAAAGCTCATCAAAGAACATTTCAAATATTGGAGAAGAAAATATCAAAGCATTTACACTTTCAGGCAGGAGAAACCAATTTGGAGATTTTTTAATTTACACTTCCCAGTTTCATTAAGCTTTTGTGTGTCTGAAATATAATACATTCAATGCATAGTTCATATAGCTGCTGTGTACTTTGATATTGTGCATTTCCAATATTTTAAACTGCTCGGGGAAGGTCCAATGTCCTCATTTCTAACGAAACTTCTGTTATCTCTAAAAGCAATCATCGGTTGCTGGTTATTGCCATTGTGTTATTTCTGTGTCCACAGGCCTTTCTGGATTTAACACCACATTCACTGCCCATAATCATAATGCAAATCACCTAAAGAAGTAAGTGGTATTTCAGTGTTTTTTCTTTTATATTCTTTTAAATGAACTTATCTTAAATCACATTATGTTGTCGAAAGTCCATCCATCACAAACTGTAGCGTTACATGAAGTGAAGTCATGAAGACATACTGCCCTTTTTGCAATTGTGTTTAACTTCAATATTGTAAACGTTCACTCCACTGGAAAATATGTATATGTACGTCTGTACGCATATTTATACAACATGTACTGTCCATATAGTGTGTTGTGGATGCATTGGTTTCCCTCACTGCACAGGCTCTCCTTCTGTGTGTAAGCGCGCGTTTTTTCTGAATTGATGCAAGACTGTATGAAAATGTCCGAGTGTATTGTGCGCGCTTTTACGCATGAATTAAGCAGAGGGACTCGTGTGTTTTTAATTGTTTTCACTAAACGGGGATTTGCAGTTAACATCTAGTTCCAGCAATAGCTCGCGTCTACTCCTCTATGTTATATTTGAAAGCCTCTATGAGCCCTTCCATTGAGTGGATGAAACCAGATATGCTGCATATACCTCCTATTACAAAGATGGCGACATCAAAGAAAACCTGGTGCCATAGCAGCTTTCTCCATAGAAGCCTGAGGTGGAAGAGGCTGGGGAGCAGAAAGCACAGGCCTGCACCTGTCAGGCTGCCAGTGAGGCCCATGAGGAGGGCGAAGTGTGGCACAAAAACCGCCATGAGCAAGGTGAACACGACAAGGGTACATCTGAGAGCGAGTCCCCAGGGTTTTATGCGTCCATCGCCTCCGTAGCAATTCGGAAAGGTCGCACGTCCTCCGTCCTGGAAAAAGGATTTCTCAAAAACCTCGACAGCAGCGAAAAACGGCAGCGGATACGACAGCAAAGCTTTGGCCACGAGAAAGATGTTGACGACGGCTCTGATGGTGGAGGGCAGGTTGTCTGTGATGACCTCCTTGGTTGCATCAGCCCAGGTCAAGTAGGCCACCAGGGCGAACAGGCCCTTGAGGATACAGGCAGCGATGTGAGTCCAGTTCATCATGCAGTGGAAGTCGCTTGGTTTCGACATGCTCCCCTCCATGGATGGCAGAAAGATCTGCGAGGTGTAGCTGAACACGATAATCCCGATGGAGATGGGGAACTTCTTGACATCGATGTAAAACTTGACCTTGTCCCAGGCCCAGTCTCTGGCTCTGGAGAGGCAGTAGGCTATCACCAGGACGTTGATGACGAAGTGGGCCATGGTGCATAGCAAGCTGAACTTGGAGACGGCTTTCAGGCTCTTGAGGAAGGCGCAGGGGAGCAGGGCGACGGTGGCGAGGATGGCCCAGGACTTCTGGGAAATGGGCATGGTAGGGAAGCTGTTGTACATGAGATTGCCACTGACAACAACATACAGGATGCAAGTCATCACCAGCTCTATGATTTGGGCTACATTCACGATATGGCCACCTAAAGTCGGGAATCTGGGCGCGCAGCAGGCGTTGGCAATGTCCACATAGGATTCCCTCACACGGACCAGCCGCCCGTCTTCGTCCTCTTCGTACAGGCAGGCAATGAGGATTTTCCCCGTGTAACAGCACACCACGGCGGCGAAAATAATGAGAAAGAGTCCGAGGTATCCTCCGTGCAGGATGGCGTAGGGCAACCCAAGAACGAACATCCCCTGCAAATAGGAAAAAAACAGAGACGGTAATTGTAAATGGGTTACACTTTTAGGATTTAGATAGGCCTATCAGATTATTAATAGGCTACTTATGAACACATTATTTTGTATACAAATTAGGCTAAAACACATTTTATTATTGTATTATTATAATGTGCAGCCTTGTCTCTGGTCTGCCTGTGTCTTCAGTTGATGTCAGTCTCGGTTTCTTGTTGTGGGTTTTCCACTTTGCTTAGAGCACAATCCGCCCGCCTCTGACGTCACATCACCACGAGCTGAAGGAGACACACTCTGACGTAACGGTGACCGCCGTGACCACAGCAGTGATAAAGCTTGAAAGCGATTGCGTCTAGGGATTTTTGTCGCATAGCCTCCACACGCTGCAGACTCCACTCTCTCGAGTAAATCATCGCACTTTGAATTATGTTAGAGCAAGTAATCTCCGCAACATATATATTTCCTGCTACTTATTGGAATAAATGTGACACAAACTATTATATTATGTTGCGTAATAAAGTGCCCTTGTATATAAATTGAAACCCTCTCAATCTTTATGTTATGTATAGGCTGTATTTGCAAATAATTGTGGTCAATTTAAATAGCCCTTAAACGTTCGAAAACGATAAAAAAAAGAGGCCTCAGTTATTATTTCTAAAGCTATTATAGCCTACGGTCACAGTCTCCAACACGATTGTGATTTTCTTTATATATTAATGTATTCATAGCCATGCGAAGTACGTCGTTATCAGGGGCGTGCATCAGTGACACTGGACATCACTATACAGACAAAGAATGTGTGTGTTGAGGAGGAGGAGGGGAGGGGGGGGGGGCACAGGGCATCATCTATCTCCCTTTTTTCAGCGCGTTACAACGCATGAGCTGCTCCAAAATATCTGCATTGCTCCAGCATTAATATATGAGAACATAATAAATGGGGAGTTCAAATTCTTACACTAAACATAATTCAGGTGACCCCTTCTACAGTGTTAACAAAAAACAAAAAACGTTATGATGTTGCTTCAAAGGGATCCAACTTTGAACATGAATATATAATCAACCTTTTATGCAGTTGCAGGTGTGAGTTTATCTACAATTGCACAGCTGCTTTGAAGGCGACTCAGCCTATCACAACCGCCCGTTTATAATCCGTGAAGTGCATCTTTACCTGGATTGCATTCGTGACGTTCCAGCCCGCCTCCCACGTGGTGATTTTTGGTTTTTCTTCATTCAGCTCGTTCGCCGGGTCTCCGTCTTTTGAGGCTGAGCGCGCTGGCCCGGTGCCGTCTCTCTGGTAGTGGCTGTCCCCACCCAGCCCGCCTCCATCCCCGCTCCCCTCTCCCCCCACCTCATCGGTTGTCAAAATGTCCATCTGCATGCCTTGCCGGTGGTCGTAGTCCAGGTCATCGCAGGCGGCGAAGCCCAGACCCTCCTCATCGGTGGTGGCCTGGAAGCCCATCCTGGCGAACATCCCGCTCACCTTCGCCTGGGATTTGTTGGAGACGGTGGTGGCTGCATTTGACAGTTTATTAGAAAGCTTGCTTCTGATTAACGTTGCCATGTTTAGCTCCTTTCGTAAGTCGCGGTCGTCTGCAGCTTAATTAGTGTTTTCTCCTCCAGTCAGTAAAAATGTGAGGCTACTTTGGATGACAGCTCTTGGTTCTCTGCATTAGATTCAGCCACAGGGATAAAGCGCACGTTTTGTTTCAAGACACTGACGGTTTTCAGTTGCTATCTCCACTTCTTGTTCAAAGTACTCCTGCTGCTCTTGATTATCCCCAGGTTCATGTCACCTTCAGACGTCGCTGCTCCGTTTCTGCATCTTGGCACTGCGCTCTGATGCTCGAAGAGAAGCGCACCTATTCAGTCTCTGAGGCGGTGTGCGCAAAAGCTTTACGCACGAAGAAAGGCGAGCCACAGGTTTCTGTAGGGCCTGTAATATCGTTTTCTTTTGGGATATAAGGTGGCAGGCAGCGTTTCCAGGAGTTGGTTGTCGGTTTTCAGGTGCTTCAACTGATGCCAATGCGGTACGGTGGAGCCCGGAGGGGGAGGCAGGGAGGAGACACGTGTCCTCATCAGCCTGCCAATGCAAAGCACGTCTCCAGCCCTCCCAGTGCCCCACCAGGAGAGAACGGGAGAGATTTGCTGCATTTCTAGGGGAGGTGCTTGCGGTACCCCCACCATTCCTTCCCCAACCCATAATCTATAATACCTCATCCTGACATCCAATGACATTCCGGGGGCCTCAAATCCTGCATAACTTTACGCATATAAAAGGAGGCTGGAATTTTACAAAAACATAAACTCTTTGGACAAGGTTGAATAAAATACAAAACTAGGATTTACTTTTTTCAAAATAAATCTTAATTCCTTTTTTTATTAATTATTGTTTTAAGCGAGAAGAGGACGTGGGGCATTAACATAACCCAAGTTGTTTCTTGGATTACATGGATCGGGTTTAAAATCTGTATTGCGTTTGTTGATGAGGAGAATGTTATGTATTTTCGTGCGCTTTTGTTTTTGCTAATCGATGGTAAGACATAGAATCATGGACGGCACCTGTTTTGTTATAGCATTTCAAAGTTGTCCATTTTCCCCTGAATTAAAACTTAAAATGTAATCTTCTATTATTCTTCCATCTTTGTTTCCAGGCTGCAGACTTCATTCCGACGCTCATTCAGTCAGTCATTCACCCATTCACTCATTTACTCACTGTCTGTGATGACGTGACAATCTGAGGCATGGTGGTGTTTCTATATAAATATGCATTTGTCACGCGATATTTTCATAAAAAATTCTGGAGTCAATTCAAGCATCTTTGAAAAATAAATATGTTTATGTATAGTGTGTGTTAACCCAAGGTAGCATTTATTTTAAAAATACATTTGAAACCGAGTGCTTCAGCTTTTTTTTTTTCAATAAAACATATCTCTAAACAGCCTGTACAGTACAATTCCCTGCTTTATATATTTGTTCAAATAGAATTCAGTAACCAGGTGGTAAACCTATTCTTATTCCTCTAATTTTTTTGTGTTAACACCTTCAAAAAGTCCTAACAATATGTCTGGCTGCTTCCCATTAATGTAGCCTCAGCGATTTAGTAACCCAGATCTAAAGTGCTGTAAACAGTTTGTTGACATTGCCTTGTCACAAGTACTTTGTGTCCGCCATGTTTAGTGTTCCCTCAGGCTGCAGTATCAAGAGTTCAGCACCATGATATAAACACTGACCCGAGTTAACATACAGTAAGTAATCCGGTCTATCACTGTTTGTACGACCAGACTATTTTCTCTACGCTGGATAATAAAATAATAACATGTCCTATTAAAAGCTCTGGCACTGGTCTCCTTGAATAGGCTGTAAAGTGATATTATGAGCTGCGATTCAGAGGAATAACAGAACTCACATCCCCAACTGCTGACCAAGGAAGAAAGGTATGCTATTATTTTAACCCAGATTATAATTTAAAGGCCTGAAATGGAAATCTAAAAGATTTAAAGGAGGATAACACACCGCAGATACACCGGTCTGTTCTGTTAATGTTAAACGTTATTTATTATAATAATGAGACCCTCTTTAAAGTCGAATCATGTTTTGTTGGATTAAAATGTGATACAAACGAAAAAGCAATTAATCCTTAAACAAAGAAAATATAGCTAAATAGTTTGATGCATTGTTCGTTTGGATTTATTTATTTGATCATCTCGAATTAAATGAAACAAGAATGCATCCCGATGGTTACACTGAGATGCAGATGAGGGAGAGCAGGCCGAGCTTTATCAGGCCTTTGCATCTCTGTGAAATCTCCAGCTCGATTAAACGAGAGAGCTTGAGTCATACATTACAGATAGCCTACACTGCTCACTTTGTATAGCTCCAACTGCGTGCGTTTTCTTTTTGTCCTGATTGTCAGTGGTGGGAACGAAAATGGCTGCTGGTTCCTGCAGCCCTGACTGAAGGAGTTAATGACAGAGCTGTTATCAGCGAGTTGCAGCCGCTCTGATCCGCGCTGTCTGATGGAGGCTGCTGCAGCGCTGACACAGGCAGCAGGTTACAGCACAGACCTTTTCACGACCCATGGGCTAATAATAACAACACTAATACTAATAATGATGTAATAATAGAACACGTTTGTCATGCATTTAAAGATATTTTACTCTCAGTTTACAATAAGAATCCAACACGTTCACATGGACATCATTTGTCTCAGCGTGCTCACTTGTGGCCTCATGTCAAATGCAACGTTTGCTCTATATTATCATGTAAAGTGATGGATTTAAAATATTTCGAGGCTTAAGCTGACAATATGGGTTTACTTTCAGGCCTTGCAAATAATTTCACACGTTTGATCACACTGTTATTTTATAGCGTGCACGGTGTCTCTGTGATGTGTGGTTATCCGTCTGCAGGAGAATGAAAGTGATTTTCTTAGTTTATAACCCGTCTTTAAGAGTCATCAGAGGGTCAGGGTGCCACGTCCCAGGAGGGTCCTCGTCTCTGCCGATACAGATATGACCAATCAAAGCTCTTTATCTGCTTTGTGTTTGACCCGCATGTCCGATCGGTGAACAACTAGGCTTCTTCTTCTTCTTCTTCTTCTTCGTCGTGATAGAAAGTGAAATCAAAAACGGCATTGTGATCGCACTGTGTCCTTAATTTCCTCCTGAGTACCCACCCCCCACACTGTCCCCCCTCCTCCTCCTCCTCTCCCTCCTCAGTATTTCACCCCCGGCTCTCCCTTTTCACATTACACACATGGGTGAGCTGGCACAAGGTTCTCCGCCTCCATGTAACCCCCCCCAAACACACACACACACACACACACACACACACACACACACACACACACACACACACACACACACACACACACACACACACACACACACACACACACACACACACACACACACACACACACACACACACACACACACACACACACACACACACACACACACACTAATCCAACCCCCAATCTTTTTCTAGAATCACAAAAATAAAAGCATAATTTTTGCCATAATTGGGGGATACTATAAATATAGAAACACTGAGACTACATGCTTATAGTGATTATTATAATCTACCAACTAATATGAAAATAATAAACATTACAGACAATACATAAGCCACGCATAGATCTCCTGGTGTTTTTTTAAATGGTGCAATGTGTACTACATTTATATTTTGCTGCACCAAGGCAAACTGGATTTTATGTTTCCATGGCGTTGACTGCAATTATGTAGCTCTACAATGACTTTCATTGTAGGCTATCATTACCTCATCCATTAAACGTTCTCAATGAGACAAGGTAATGACGAAGTGTGTGTGTGTGTGTGTGTGTGTGTGTGTGTGTGTGTGTGTGTGTGTGTGTGTGTGTGTGTGTGTGTGTGTGTGTGTGTGTGTGTGTGTGTGTGTGTGTGTGTGTGTGTGTGTGTGTGTGTGTGTGTGTGTGTGTGTGTGTGTGTGTGTCACAGTCACAGTCACATGAATCTTTTGACGCACGACCCAGATTGCGCATGGATAAGAGAGTATTTGAGGGAGAGAAAGAGCTGTGAATGCTGCGATTTTGCAAATATATTTTTGTTAAAGAAAGGATACAAATTATTCTAGAAACCGAAGCATCCATCCCGTGTGCCGTCACCTGTCCCTTAACCCATGACTGCCTGCTGCTGTGGCTTTGAGCCAGCAGGGAGGCAGAAAAATACCACCCAACACTCCTGCAATTAATAAGGGACAGTGAAAAGGCTCTCTGGGCTCTCTGGGGACTATGGAGGAGGGAAATTAGCCCACATCAGGCTAATCAGAGGACCTCACAGTCCATTAACATTTGCATCACAATCCCAGGTAGCACACTGTCTGTGTTATCCACTAGATTGTGTTTTGTCTGCTCTGAGCAGGTTTGTGCAAATGGCTTTGAAATCAGAGAGCGAGAGAAATACATTTCAGAGGCTGTTCATGGTGGAGTCCAGATACGGACTGCGTTTGTCTCTATTCAGCAGCTTTAGGGAAAATCAAATTTTAACATTTGTAATGAGTTTTGAGATTCATTCTTGGCCTGAGCAATCCTCAACACAAAGCCCACTAACTCTGCTAGCGACGCGTTTGGATTTAAGTGTGCAATGCCATTAGATGACACATTTTAGAGACAGACGTCAGTGACTGACCTGAAACGTTGAGAGATTGTATGAGCGTTTATCTGAATTTAGTTTAATGTGCTTCTGGAAATTAAATCCCAATAACATTGTCATGCTCTCATTGTTTCCCTACTGTTTGTAACAAGAGGATTATTGTTATGCACCACATCTTTACCTTCACCGATGTTCATCTTGAGGAAAACTATGATTCAAAAGAACACATTTAATATCATCAAAATTACAGATATACTGTCAATTAATCTTTACTCGATGAATTCTCATTTGAGACCCGAATGTGTCTAAAATTAGGTCAGGGTTGGACATAAAAACATGTATCTATATTTACTACTAGTAAGTAAGGTAATCTCACTACGATCAATATCCCTGCCATGCCGCAAAAGGAGCCTTATATAAATATCCAGTCACACACAACTAAAAATGTTTTACTATAAAATCAGATCAGATTTTTAAGTTTCAATGACATATCACACACACATATTGAACTAATCTAATATATTGGCCTTGATTGCCCCTTGAAACATTTAGTTTCTGTATCAAGAGCAGAATCTACATTTATGCTATATTTTCATTGCCTATCAGGATAATGAGGTACACTTCTTTTTTACAAATGTGTCTGCGTGTAAACGTTGTATAAACCAGGCTAAGGCCACGACAAACAGCACACAAAGACCATCAGACATTACACCTGAAAAAATCCCGATATGCAAACACCATCATATTTATCTCCTCTGTTTTCCTCCCTCGGAGACGAGCCATCACAGCCTCCGCCCACCTCCACAGAGACACATCCAGGTGGCCCGCAGTGGTAAACCACTAAGAGCCTTTTCATTACTCCTAATGCGTCTGTTTAATGGCTTATTATGGGCTCCCTAGAGACTTCCTCAGAGAAGGGTTTGTATTAGTCCTGCATGATGGCGTCTGTCTGAGAAAAACAACAGTGACAAATGGCAGGAGAAATCCATATCTACCTATCTTTCTTTCTACCTATCTTTCTTTCTACTTATCTATCTATACCTACTTATCTCTGTCTGTGTGTGTGTCTGTCTGTGTGTCTGTGTGTCTGTCTGTCTGTGTGTCTGTCTGTGTGTGTGTCTGTCTGTCTGTCTGTCTGTCTGTCTGTCTGTCTGTCTGTGTGTCTTTCTGTCTGTCTGTGTGTCTGTCTGTGTGTCTGTCTGTGTGTCTGTCTGTGTGTCTTTCTGTCTGTCTGTGTGTCTGTCTGTCTGTCTGTCTGTCTGTCTGTCTGTGTGTCTGTCTGTGTGTGTGTCTGTCTGTCTGTCTGTCTGTCTGTGTGTCTTTCTGTCTTTCTGTCTGTCTGTCTGTCTGTCTGTGTGTCTGTCTGTGTGTCTGTCTGTGTGTCTTTCTGTCTGTCTGTGTGTGTGTGTGTGTCTGTCTGTCTGTCTGTCTGTCTGTCTGTCTGTCTGTCTGTGTGTGTGTCTGTGTGTCTGTCTGGCTGTGTGTCTTTCTGTCTGTCTGTCTGTGTGTCTGTCTGTGTGTCTGTCTGTGTGTCTTTCTGTCTGTCTGTGTGTCTGTCTGTGTGTGTGTCTGTGTGTCTGTCTGTCTGTGTGTCTGTGTGTGTGTCTGTCTGTCTGTCTGTCTGTCTGTGTGTCTTTCTGTCTGTCTGTCTGTCTGTCTGTGTGTGTGTCTGTCTGTGTGTCTGTCTGTGTGTCTTTCTGTCTGTCTGTGTGTCTGTGTGTCTGTCTGTCTGTCTGTCTGTCTGTCTGTGTGTGTGTCTGTCTGTCTGTCTGTCTGTCTGTCTGTGTGTCTTTCTGTCTGTCTGTCTGTCTGTCTGTCTGTCTGTCTGTGTGTGTGTGTGTGTGTGTGTGTGTGTGTGTGTGTGTGTGTGTGTGTGTGTGTGTGTGTGTGTGTGTGTGTGTGTGTGTGTGTGTGTGTGTGTGTCTGTCTGTGTCTGTCTGTCTGTCTGTCTGTCTGTCTGTCTGTCTGTGTGTGTGTGTGTGTGTGTGTGTGTGTGTGTGTGTCTGTGTCTGTCTGTCTGTCTGTCTGTCTGTCTGGCTGGCTGTCTGTCTGTCTGTCTATCTATCTATCTATCTATATAAGGAACACTAATTGGCATTTGAATTAACACTACAAGCTACTTAAGTGCTATGATTAGCCACATAAAGAGTATAAACTGTAGCTATGTGTGAGTTCTTTCCTCTCTTGTTCCATGTTTTTGATATGAAAAGCTCCCCAGACGCCGTTTTGCTGTTAACCCACGGTGACTCGGCTCTCTCCATCAACCTTTTGACGTCCATGCTTCGCGGGTTCAATCTCCTGCTGCGAAACATTAACATTGTAATTGCCTTTTTTTGAGCACAATAAACGGAGGCAGTCCGCGGGGACCTGCACGGCCCGGGGCTGGCACAAAGCTATGCCATCGATTTTTCACGCACTGCCAGTAAAATAAATATATAAATAAATCTCCAGCCATCCACAAAAATGGATCTGGACATGATTTTTTTTATTGTTCATGTTGAACATCTGCAGATAATGTATATCTGCTTTGCATATCTGACAATGCCTCAAGGGTGAATACAATTAATTGCGTTATAAAGTAGCTCATTATTGTTTTAAATGGGCCACTAATGACGTTAAACGCTATCATTATCATTTTGTCAGACATCAGTTGAGTGCAGCTGAGAAGTAAAGCAAGAACCATGTCTTCTGTATTGAGCTTAAAGTGTTGTAAAAGCATCAATATCTATCACACCTAATCTACTACAGTAAGAACTCCTTTCCAAGTATTGATGTGTGTGTGTGTGTGTGTGTGTATCTCTTTGTGTGTGGGTTTGTCCTTGTTTTACCCCAAGCTTGTACAATGGTTTATATGTTTGCATATGTGTGTGTGTGTGTGTGTGTGTGTGTGTGTGTGTGTGTGTGTGTGTGTGTGGTCTTGTAACCCAGAGCAGAGTCAATAAAGGAGCAGACCTCAGTGGTTGTTTAACTGACTTGTAATAGTTTTGTTCTCATTAAAGTTTCATGCCATGAGGGCTGCACCATCCTCTCAGGGATTCCCCCTGTTTGAGTCAGACTGCTCTTTGACTGAGAGGTCCTCAGTGTTAGTCCTGCAGCCCTTTATCACAGTCACAGTCCCACATGGTGACAGGGAGAGATTGACGTCAGGGGACCTGTCTAAAGAGCTTGGTTTATGGACTGTCATCATTTTCAATCCAATATTTATTTAATTCAATCAAAAATAATAAAGTTATCTTCAAATAATGACTAAACATTTGTAGCCCTCTCTGCTCAAGAATGACCTTTACATTTCCAGGAATTTATATTTGTATTCAAGTAATACTTATATGGTTATGTGTAGATATGTAATGGTTAACCAGCCAGCCAAAGAGACAAACATGAGAGAATGGTAATAATCTCTACATCTAATTATAGCCCAGACAGTTAATAAGTATATTTAAATGTCAAACTATTTCTTCAACACCAAATTAGCTATAGGCAAAACGATATGAAGCTACTATAATGATTATAATACATTATAAAATGTATTGAATGCTCAACCTCACCTTAATCACATAGGTGACATTTCTTATAATCGGCTGTATCTCTCATTGACCTCTCACTGACGCTATATCACTGGTGAAAATAACTACCTCTTAGTTACAGTTTATGAGTAGGTTTATAAATATTCACAGCTTTTGTTTAGCTGAATACATAATTATTTAAATACTTTTGTGCTTGGTTAATTATTCAAAATGTCTTAAAATGTCAAAACTTTAATTCTATAGTTTGTTAACTAAACACAACAAATAGCATTGCATTGATTACAGAAATAAATAAGCCAAAAAAAAATGGAGGATATATTTCCCTCTGTATGTAATCTGCATGAGTCGCTTGGATTCAGATCCCTTCTTGTTTAAAAAAAAAACATTCACTTGCTTAACAAGCGTTTCTTTCTGGGAGCATAAATTGTTTTCTCTTTGAACTGGATGCTGGATCAAAAGCTGAAGACAGGGAATCCCTTTTTCTAATTAGCATTGATACTTTATTTATTCTGACGCATCCATGTTTTTGTTATTAGTATAACCCATCCATTTCCTCTCCTCATCCAGTCTGAATGATTCATTGAAATGCACATCTTGTTTGCAATTGACTACATTCACAACCTGCTGAAAGCTTTTTGTTCTGTCCCTGTGATGTCGGCAGGCCTTCAAACAGCTTCATTTAATTGAAACTCGCAGCGCTCATGGAGAGTGCTCAGAGCTTAATAAAGGCAACCGCTGGCCATGCTGCACACAGGTTTATGAATAAAAACCATGGATGCTTTTAAAAATGGGTTTTCCTCCATGTCCTCCCATCCCCCCCGCAGCCACTCTGGGCCGTCATTAACTGCTATTGTCAGCGGCACAATCAAGAGCAGGAAAAAAATTACTCTAGCACTTATCATGGGCTCAGCCACAGGACTCACACATACGCCTCACAGGAGTACACACAAATGCACAACACACACCAGGAGAATAGATGTTACTATTGATTTCTGGGCTGATGTGCGAGACGTTGCACAAATACAGAGCCCTAGCCACAAATGGTGTTTTTTGTCTTTCAAGAGCCATAATCGTTCTGCAACACCAGGCCAATGACTGGCTCTATATCTAGGCTGCAGGTCAATACAGACACAAAGGCTGCATCACTCCAATCTTCAGTTTAATCTGAGCTACTTGCACCTGCAAGACTTCTTACAAAGCAAACTCCCTTACATGACTTTCAAAAGAATTAAAGGGGCTATATTATAATTGTTTTCAGATTCATATTTGTATTTTGTGCCTTTACTCTGACATGTTTAAAGGCTTTAATGTTCAAAAAGTGCTTTATTTTTCTCTTGCTGCCTGTACTGCAGCCCCTCTTCACCCTCTGTCTGAAACCAGAGCCCAGTCTGCTCTGATTGGTTAGCTGGCTCGTTCTGTTGTGATTGGTTAACTGCTTAGAGATGTCCCGCTCCTTAGCCTATCACCAATGTGTTTGAGCGCTAGCCAAAAGAAGCGCGAGTGTTACATAGCGATGTCACTATGTCTTGGAGGTAAACAAAGGAGTCCAATCGAAGCATTTCCGGCAAAGGTCTGGCCATTGCAGAGCATTTACGGTACATGCACAAAAAACTATATGACATAGTACAGGAAAGGGAAAACCCCAAAAAGCACAATAGGGCCTCTTTAATGTCAATACTTAAAATAAGCAAATAAACCGCACTATTTATATATTTATTTGACAGGGACAGTGCACATTGATTGACATTTCTGTAAATGTGCCAGAGTTAGCCAACAGGCTATATTTCGCCTGTAGTCCCTTGACAGATGTTGAAAGTCATCCTAAAAACAAAAATTCACTTAAAATAACAGGTAAATACAATCAGTAAAACAACATTCAACAGAGATGCTTATATTATGATAAAAGCATATATAAAAACATAAAACACTGTTGTAATAAGTGACATTGTATCTTCATTACAAAGCACATGGGCACTGCAGTTTATTTTTTGAGTAAATCCAACACACAATTGATTTTTTAAATATACCAAAACCAAATAAATCCACAAGTGAACATACTTCCCAATAGATAGACTGTTTACTCCTGTGTAAGTAACACACATCAACGGCAGAGCTGAGATTAAAAACGTTTTTTTCATAGATTCATGATTGTTACTGTGTTTTCTTTGCTATTGCCCTATATGCTTGCTTTTAGTTTTTTATGATGATCTTAAAATAAAAACCTTAAAAATAAAAAACCTGGATTCAAATGTCAACATGAAATACTCATGACCAAATAATCAACAACTACAGGAACATTGTATATGAATCAGCAAATTGGCTTCATGTTGGTGTTAATTGATCAGATTTCATTGATAGTGAATAAAAAATGTTCAACAATCACCGGATTCAGTATCAAATGGCGAGTAAGGGGACATGAAAATGAAATAAAAAGTAATGTTACTGTATGTGATGTAACGGTTTAAACATTTGCTCAAAGACTGTAATGTGAAATATGGTTTCCCATCACAAATATTATCAGAGCGCTCCAGACACGTCGCTCACATGTCTCTCGCTCACATGTCTCTCTCTCACATGCGTCTTTCATTCCCCTCCATTGACAGACTGGAGGTTAATCTAGTGGGTTGTTTTCTGCCTGACTTGTGTTATAGAGTGAGCTGCGTCCCCGAGGGAAACTGCAGCAACACATCTCATACAAACCTGTCAATACACTCAACTTCTCTCAGTCCTCTCAACAGCGGCCCTCAGGCTCTCTCCCTGTGTGTCTACAGTCCAACACTGATTGCTTTCTGATCTCCTTCTTGTTCTGTTTAAGCAGGAACACAGAGCAACACATGCACGGCTGCAAAGGGCAGGCTGGCTGAACCGGAAACACACAGACATCCTACACCTCAGAAGAAGAGTCCTTTGAAGGTAACATTTTCATAATTATTATAAAAATATTAGATTATAAAAAAGAGCAACACAGGTGGAAATAAAATAAGCTTTTCCTCATGTCATTAAAGTTGTTTTGTATGTCTGTATTAAAGGACCCCTATTATGCAAAATAGACTTTCTGACATCTTTTATACATAGATATGTGTCCCCCGTGTGTCCCCCGTGTGTCAGTAGACTCACAGTGTCCGAAAATAAAACCCTCTCTCTTTTCCTCCTTACCCACATCTTTAAAAACGGGGGTACAACGGAGCTGATCCAGATTTTCTGAGGTCATGACGTAATATCGGAAATGTGGGCTGGCTTTACACCCGTGGTCCTATCAGAAATGCGCTATCAGAAACAATGCGCGACGTGTTTTGGACGTTATATGGTCTGTGTTTACATTAGCAAGCATCGCTAACACTCAGAGCTAACGCTGTACTGGAGAGAGTATGTGTACAAAAGAAGAATATAAAAACTCACCTTGTGGTAAACCCGTGAGAGAAAAAGCATTTGATCTTATATATATTCCTAAAAATAGTAAAATAGGAGACCTTTAAGATCTAGAAGAAATAGCCATAAATATTGTTAATTAAATTCAAGAAAAATAGTCTAGCATCATATAGGGACTTAATTTTCCATGATTTACTGGCTTCACTTTGCAACATATGATAATTTGTTCTCCTTGTTGTAAGCATTCTATACTGCAGCCACTCCCATCTGAAATAAAAGGAGACATTTGGGAATTATAAGATATGTAAAGAAAGATGTTGACAATGTTCTGCAACCTGTGATATGCTAAACAGGACGTCTCCATGTCTTCGCTCATTTCTTTTCCCCCTCTATCTTTGGGCGTTTAACAGGAACACCAATCAGCAGCCACCTGCTGTCTGACCACAGCCTCATGTTTCTGTCTGCAGTGGACGCTGTGTTCACGTTTAACAGCGGTTGCAGCCCCCCACCCCCATTTCACCTTGAATGTGATATTGGTGGAAACCGGTTAGGTCCAATAAGTCTTGAGGGCGGTGTTCAAGAACATCTAAAGGACCATACTGGTGGGTTTGCACTTTTTAACTACAATTTTGCCACACATTTTCCCCAAGGAATCTGGTTCTTTACAAATAAATTCCCAATGTCCAGGGAGACATTCGTTTCAGTTGATGCTAGTGTGGTATACAAATCCATTTGCAGAGGGCATTGCTCCACGTTGACACAGACTATAAATCACATTCAATGTTTCATTTCGTATTACATTATCTTGATGTGGTTGTGCACATGCAAACAGGGACTAGATAGTACATTATAAACAGACTTGAATGCTCTAGAAAGGATACAGTTTTTCCCAGCCAACAGCAGTGCAACAAGAAAGGATTTGAATATTCGAAGTACTTCTCTAAGAACAATATAGCTCCTCTATATTTGCATATTTGAATTTAATTCACATTTCAGAATACTCCTCTTACATCCAGTCAGCTCAGCTTGTCTTTAGCATTCTTAAAAAAAGGAGTAAATACTCTGCTGTCCACACCTGCACCAAAAGAAGTCAAGCTATTAGATCACACCTCCCCGTAATTCAATCTTGAATGTAGCTTATCAGGTTTCCACCATAATCTAAAATGCCCCCCCCCCCTCCCTTTAGGTGTGTGAGATAACATCTCTATTGTGCGGTTGTGTTTGGTTGAGATAAACAGCAAACAATATTAAACACCTCCATATCTGCACCTCCTCTCTCCTCGCACAGTCCAGCTCTCACTCTCTGCTGCCTTATTGCATTTCAATTTCACAGCTCTCTGTATTCTCCAGTAATGCCCCCCCCCCGTGTGTGTAGTGGAAAGTCTCTGTAGCGTTGCTGTTGTTCAGTTGCAGTCAGTGTGTGTGTGCAATTTACTACATTTAGTTTTTAGTTATTTCAGGTGTGATTGATTGGTCTACCATGGACTGAAATATCGTAACAAATACTATATGCATTGGGTTGCCATTACATTTGGTGCAGACATTCGTGTTCGCTGAAGGGAGAATCCTAATGAATTCCATGATCCTTGAGACACAATAGAGGCTTCTCAATACTCAAATTTCCCCTCCTCGACTCCTCGACTCCTCGGTCCTCCGGTAGTGACCCGGAAATGAATTTCAGCGCGCCATTTTGAAGGACGTCTCATTTCTCTAAATGCACACCGAGGACCGAGGATCGAGCGTCGAGGAGGCTCTCTGGAGGAGCTATAACCGAGGATACACTGATGGTTCCTCCACGGCTCCTCAGCGGATGCATTTCCGGGAACGGTGGAGGCGTGACGCACGGCCGGACTTATCTCAGCCAATGACAGCTCTGCATGCAACCCCTGGATATTATTTTAGAACCTGCTCTCATCGCAACGCGATGTTTACAGTGATAACAGCTGTGAGGTCCTGCAGAAAGCAGAGCAGTGTGTAGAATATATATCACTCAGTATAACATGCCTACTCTCTTTATTTGCTTTAGTTTAGTAGATATCTACAAACAAAGAGTCGATATTTTTCTAAAACCATTTAGTGCTTCACATAATAAAATACACAACGGCTGTAGCCTGATTATGCTTTAGGAGCTGTAGGTGTGTGTGTGTGGTACAGTGTGTAGGTGTGTGTTGTACAGTGCGTAGATGCGGCGGACAGACGGGTCTCAGTTGGTTTGATGTCCTTACTTTTAATACTTGCAAATACAACTTTTGGCCCGTAATTTCAATTCCCCATTTCAGCGACTAGAGAGAGGGGGGGGGGGGGGGGGGTATGAGAGTGCTCTCATACTTTAAATTGCATATATTTATATAAATATATTTGTGTCTGTGTGTCCGCATCTGTAGCCTGGTATTGTCTCATTATCCCGCACTCTCAATGAATTCAAAGTAAATATGTGGGGGAACAATGTTCAGCTGATCCAGCAGAGATTATAAAATATGACAAAACACTCGACAGATGATGCAGCTGTTGCCACGTAATAATGAACGGACGTCGCTTTAATACGACCGCTCAGAGGAGAGGAGTTCTCATTTCTTTAAACCTGCTGCTTCCCCTCCTCTCTCCTCGGTTCCCCTCCTCGGTCCTCCGCTCGCATCTCCTGTGGGCGGGTCTAAGTATCGAGGAGGGGAGTCGAGGAGGGGAGTCGAGGAGGGGAAATTTGAGTATTGAGAAGCCTCTCATGAGGTTGAGGTTATTGGTGTCCTTACAGAGAAATGTCTTTCCCAGGAAACTTGGTTAATTCATGTTGGTCTCAGGATTGACTGTATTCACTTTTGTGAAACCATATTCACTTTTTCACTTTTCATCTCACAAACCATCCTGGGATGAAATCTTAAACGTGTCCAATTCTTTTATTGGATCAAATATCTGACAAGCTAATGACATCTCCTGTTTGTGATTAGGTTCAATAAGTAAATGTTGGTGTCCTAAAACACACAATCATGACGTAGAACATATTAAACATTATACCAGCCTGAAATCTGCATGTTAGCATTGTCACTTTGAACATGATTAGCTCAAAGGACCACTGTGTAGCTTCATCCCCTAGCATGGCTGTAGACTTTTAGTGTTGTTATGTTTATTTAAAAACATTTAATTTGCACATCTGCTCCTTTTTTTATTATAAGAAAACAACAATTATGATGATTACCTTATAATGTTAGCTCTGGGAAACTACATTTAGCATTTGTTTTAAATAACAGTTTTTTCCCCCTGTTTTCTCGATGAGCCGTAGAGCAGTGGTTCTCAAATAGGGGTACGCGGACCCCTAGGGGTACGTTGGAGTACTGCAGGGGGTACGTGAGATTTATTTTATGTTAATGAAAAAAAAAGGTAAGATAAATATACCAACGAAGTTTGAACAGTGTGGGTTTTATATTAATAGACTAGAGTTACATATATTTGAAAACACGAAGTGTAATAACTGCAGTTAACCTCCCTGTCAGAATGACAAAGATCCTCAGTGAAGCACTGCAGGCCATTAACAATTCTGCCTGATGTGTTCTTATCTAACTCATTGTCTCCTTCATATCTCCTTTTCCCTGTCCTCCTTCAATTGTTATTCTTATCATGTTATTTTAGGTCTATACTCTCTTTGCTCTCTGCCTACTCCATCCTCCTCCTCTTCCTGTCCCTCTCCTCTTCCTCCTACTCTTCTCCCCCCTCCCAGACGGTGTCCTCTCTCCCTCTGCTGTTGTGATCATACCTCCACCCAGGCACCTGACTGCAGATAATCACCCCGAAAAGAAAGGAAATAAAAAAAGCTCAGCTTTTATCTGCAGCCACAGCTGCAATTCATTGTAGAGTGGTGAATGGCGGGGGGAGATTAATAGCCCCCCAATCTCTCTCCTTCTTTCCTTTTTTCCTCCTTTCCTCCACTTTCTGTCAATACTGTCTCCTACAGCTGGTGCTTTCTGAATGCTGAAAAGACCCAGCTCCATTTGAATGCCCCATTTTGAATGAGTTGAACAGCAGCTGAAAATGATAGGCTGCTGTTGGGAGAGATCATAATGTTACAGATACTGGCTCAAAAAGTATCCCCCCTTTTATTGGACATTTTGTACAATTTCATTTGGTCTAAAATCAGCTCCAGGGTTCTGATACATTTGTACCATTATCATGAACCGCAATTTCAGTTTGTTTGCAGGCTAACTTGTACTGCTGTGTATTTAAAGCCGGTTTATAAAACGTAACGAGAAGCAGGTGCTATTAGAAACAACCCTTTGCTCTTGCAATTACAAAAAGGACAATTTGACCCCCAGGCAGCTCACAGCGTGATTTAAATGGCACAGAGGTGCCGTGGTTCTCAGGGCTCTCTGGGAAATGGCACACTGGCAGGATGAACAATAACACTTTGCTTTAGCCCAGAGAAGAAAGGGGGACAAAACGGATCCAGGCTGTAACCTGCACTGACTCCCTGTCTTTTTCTGCAAACATTAAACTGAAAGAAATGTATATCTGTTAGACTCTTACTTCTTATTGGGAGAAAGACACTGATGCAAGTCACTTGATCTCAGTTTGTCTTACTCCTGTTCAGCGTTATAACTGTTTCAGTTTAGGCTTTTTTAATCAAATTTCAGGTTCCTCCAAATATTTCTGATGAGATAATCAGTGCTGTTTCACATTTGATAGATACATAGGGGAACATCCAATTACCTAAAAACTCAATCCTCCATTTTAAGTTTAGAGATGCATATTTTTCATCAAACATTTCGGGAACGTTTTTTCTGATGTTCCTTGAGAGTATTGTGTCTATTGGCTGAATTTCTAGTTTATATAGTTTACAGCCACCATTTCCCCA